>NC_083822.1:1326236-1552758 GCF_015708825.2 Lethenteron reissneri
CATTTACATCACTATAACGGTCATTCCAACATTATAACAACATTGCCAATATTATAAGAACATAAACAAACTTACAGACAATGCTTCTCAAAGTCCCACAATGGACAACTGTGGCTGGCTTCACTGGGACGCGATGTGTGCCGCCATCTTGAATTATGCGCGTAATGGCCGACGCCCACGTGGTTAAGCGGGAATCTTAATTCGCAACTTCCTGGTCACGTGACCAAAACCAGCATCAAAAACAGGAAATTCATGTGTACATACGCCCCCCCCCCCCCCCCCCCCCCATCTGCCGTGAGGCAAAACTCCTGCCGTGAGGCAGAACAAAAACCTATCTGCACAGATGCATACGGACAAGAGAAGTATTATCAAACAGGAGCAATGCATCTCATCTGTTAAATATCTGCAGGTAATAGGATTGTCATCGATTGATCCTGGCTGCAGACATTGGTAAGTTACAAATAATAATGAAGATTAGAGAGCAGTTTCACTGTATTATGCAGACCGTTATGACAAATGAAGGACTTAAGTCGTGTAGGCAGTTTGAGCAGCTTTGGATAAGACTCATGATCCTGCCCATACCCGAGCATGGACTGCATTCGCTTGTTCAGCTCTTCTGCGCATTCGTTCTTGCTGCTGTGCTTGGACATGACAACAGAATGATCCGCGCCAGGTGGGCATGGCATTTATGTGCGCGGTGGGACGGAATCGCCAAAAATGAAATAATTAATTACGATTTTGACTTACGTTTATTCGGGACCCCGGGGTCCCGCCATAAGGTTCATATTACATGATGTGAACAAAAATATATATAATAGTAATGCCGCTTGGTTACCATACAACCGAAAGTGTGTGAACATTAATTATTATCAACAGGCTGCTCGTTTCACTTTATAATCTGTAAAGGGCCAACCATGCACACGCGTAACAATGCATTCCGTATGGTTCCCGTTAAGTATAAAACGCATTTCGGTTGGTGTGCAACTCTTGCAGCTACAACATGAGATCTTTTTTGCCAAAAAAAATGAGAAAAAATGAAAATAGGTTTTATCCCTTTCTGGCAATAAAATAGGTGTTAAGATGTGCAAACGCCAAATAGAAACCTTTTGCAAACAATCACTTCTGCATTAATCACACGTACTTGTGGTGAACACTAAAAAACAAAACATGCTCTGATAATATACAGTATGCATAATATATCCTCATTATTAGACCTCCTTTGCCAGTACCAAAATATAATAATAGGAGTTTTCCGCTTTTTTCTGGCAACAAAACTGAAACCTTTTTACAAGGAATCATGTGTGCATTAACCATATTATCAGTGTGTTTTTTGTTTGCATTTTGGCCACAAGTATTATGGTTAATTCACACATGATTCCTTGTAAGAAGGTTTCAGTTTTGTTGCCAGAAAAAAAGGGGAAAACCCCAAATATTAGAATATATCCTGTTCGCCTTTTGGCGTTCTTTGGTCTGGCATTGGTGAGACTAGGCTCCCAAGAAGGCTGTCTCTAGTGTCGACCAATCAGTTTAAAAAACAATGGCAATTTTATCAGAGCATGTTTTTGTTTGCATGTTCACCACAAGTACATGTGGTTATAGCAGACGTGATTCCTTGCAAAATGTTTCTATTTAGTGTTTGAACATCTTAACCCCTCCTGTTTTATTGCCATAAAGGGTAAAAACCTATTATTAGTTTTCCATACTCTGTTGCAGCTGCCGTTCACGTGACCCTTACCCTGATTAGCTTTGTGGTCATTATTAATGAGCTTTTACAAAGCGTTAATCAAGGACGTTTATATTTTTCCTCAAATAGATTGAAAAATATAACCCTATAAAGTAATCTTGATTTGAAGCTTTCGTGACTACAAGAATCCATACTCTTTGGTTCTTTCGGTAAAGTCACGTAGGTATAAAAATAAAATAAAATAAATCCCGACGTTTCGGGCGCAACACAAGCATCCGTCATCAGGTCAGGTCCTGCAATTTTCATTTTCGGGCTCTAACGACACATTTGACCACGATTGAGTCGTGACGTAGCCAACGTACCATTGTATCGACAAGGCTCGATAATTGCAACTCGCTACTCTACGGGGACGTCTGGCTAAAAACATGACCAAACTGCAGCGTGTACAAAACTCTTTGCCACGTGTCGTGACGAGTACTGCGAGATCTGACCGTGTCTGTCCAGTGCTCGCCGAGCTGCATTGGCTTCCGGTTGCCGAACGAATACGTATGGTCGCACTCATGACAAAGTGCTTGCCACAAATGAAC
The DNA here is from genome assembly GCF_015708825.2 of Lethenteron reissneri. NCBI lineage: Eukaryota > Metazoa > Chordata > Hyperoartia > Petromyzontiformes > Petromyzontidae > Lethenteron > Lethenteron reissneri. The sequence continues at coordinate 1,328,508 of NC_083822.1, forward strand.
CACAACACCTTGCTGATCTCGTCAAGGAGCATCAACCATTTTCACATGAACTCGGGTCATCCTCCCAGGGGCATTTGGCTAACCATCAAACAAAAACGGTCACCACATCGCATGCTTTCAATTACGCTTCTGCGGCCGTCCGGAACACTTCCATCCAATATTAGGAAGCCGCTGGAGCTTCTCTTCTTTAGTGCTGCCTAACGGCGTGTGCGACTTCACGATGATATTGGTCCCGGTCTAGCACGGCGTGTAGAGTTTGTGCTGTTGTTAATTGTAGCCATGTTTTGATGTTACTGAGCCATGTCGTTTTTGGCCGTCCTGGTCGTTTTTTCCCTTCGATTTTTCCTTCCAGGATTTGCTTTAATAGCTGGTATTTGTGGTCGTTTCGGGCAATGTGGCCTAGGTAGTAACACTTCCTGCTAATGATGGTCTTCAGCAGTTGCCTGTCAGTGCCGATATCTTGCAGAACTTGTGTATTGGTGGTTTTGGCTGTCCATGGGATTTTGAGCATTCTTCGATACAGCCACATCTCGAAAGCTTCGAGCCTTTTTGTTGCTGTTGTTGTCAGTGTCCACGTCTCTACTCCGTACAGCAAAATTGACCAGATGTAGCATTTCAGTGTGCGTAGTTTCAGTGATGTTCTCAAGTTGCGGTCTGCAAGGAGTGTTTTCCATTTAATAAATGCTTGCCTTGCTTGTTCAATTCTGCTCTTAATTTCGACTTCATGGTTCAACTGATCGTCAATGATTACACCAAGGTATTTAAATCGGATTTAGAAGTGCATAGCTGGAGCTATGCACTTCTAAATCTAGATTGAAAACTAGCCAACCGTGCCTAGCCAACCGTGCTAACCTCTGATTAGCACGGTTGGCTAGGCACGGTGCGCATGAAGTTCAACATACATACAATTACTTTCACAATCTGTCTCACCAGTCTACGTGCCCAGTGCCCACAATCGGACAGCAAGCACCTTGGGCACAGTCCTGCCGCTGGCATGGCCAACGGCTGTGCTCCGCAATGCTAAAGAGCGGCAATTTCTCGTCCCTCTAATCATAGACAAGTGAGGGGAACGAGATAAGTGACGGGAATGAGCCATGCCCTGATTGCAAAGTACAAGTGGAAGGGTCACGGAGTGAATCTTTTGTGTTTTTAACGTGAGGAACGTGCTGCATTTTGGTTCCACTTTGAGATATGCTTGTTATTTTGGGTCAATTGTGAGGTGTACATTTGCTATGCACAGTATATCTATAAACTGTGTTTAGATTACAGACGGGATGAATCTCTATCCAGATTTGGGTTCGCACTTTTCTAGGAATCGACGAATCCCACAAATCGTTTAAATATTCCGCTTGCAGAAAAATAGTCACAATTCATCCAGCTCAGAACTCTCTTTACGGGACTCAACACGTTGCTAATTGTTTGAGTTGTGGCTGAGCTGTTTTTACAACAGCTGATTTCACATTTGTGTATATTAAATTATCAGAAGTTAGGTGCAATGTTATGTGAAATGGCCAGAAAGAATTACCATATCTTTTATCGGCTTAAAGGATCAAGCTGCTGAAAGGTGATTTTAAAAGATGATGCTATTCTTTTTCCGTCTGCCGTTTGAAGATTATACGATGAAGAATTGCTTCCAAATTTTACACGTTTATGAATATAATTCATTTCTATGTACGGCAATTTACTCTGATACGTGGCAACCATATTTATAGTGATTTGCATAAAACGTTAACTTTCGGGGACTGTTTTGTCGAATTTTTTAACCCATCGTTTGCCTCACTGGCAGAATGATGGCCGTTTTCTTTTTATGTGAAATTGAGCTCTGTTCTGTAATGCCTGAAGGGGTCAGTTACACCAAAGCAGCATTTCATTCCGCACTCATGGTGCGAGACAAAGTGGGAAGAGCCACACAAAGTGCAAAGAGTTGTCCACCATCGTTGTGACACAATTACAGTTATAAAATTCCAGTCATTAAAAATGTGGGGGCATGACCAATGAAGAGAGCACTAAGTGAGCACAGAAACTTATTCTGCCCTATTCATGCTGCAATTTGTTTAACAGGACTCCACAAATTTGTTGTGGATAATCTTGATTTGAAGCTTTCGTGACTGCAGGAATCCATGCCCTTTGGTTCTTTCGGAAAAGTCACGTAGGTATAAAATAAAATAAATCACGACGTTTCGATCGCAACACAAGCGGTCGTCCTCAGGCGGAAAAAATATAATCCAGCAGTGGAACTGCTGAACTAGCGAGAGAGCAGCGACAACAAGGCTATATATGTGGCGATGGGCAAGCAAGCGGGGTCTGAACTGGAAAGGAATTCCACTCCCGGACGAAAGCACCTCAGTTGTGTTAATGGGGGATTAGGGAGAGAGGGATTAGGGAGGGAGATTATCATGAATGAGCTTCCGTCGCCGCATAAGAGTATCATGCCCGCATTTGCGCACAACAGCAGTGTTAATGATAGATTAGCACCATGAGAGTGCAATCCAAGGAAGTGAAATTTTACCCAAGGGAGGTCCAAGACTTGATTAGATCCTATTTGCGTCTGGCGTTAACTTTCGCCGACAATCGAACTCAAATCGCCGGGCTGGTAGTGCGGTGGGCTAAGAGTTCATGCCTGCAGAATGAATGCGCACAAGTCCATATGACTCGAGGAGAGTACAGAGTTAACATTGGATATTTTACGTATCGTATTCTGAGCGTTAATTCATAGGTGTTGCATTTACAGCTTAAGGTTATATCACAGCTGGAGAAAAAAGTCCTTTAATATACGGTAGTTCTGTTCCATTTGTTCTTAATTGCCTAACTTCGTAGAATAGTTCAGCATATATATATCGCGTTGCTCTTTGTTCGTTTTTCAATTATTTGTGTTTCTCCGTTGTAAATAAATACTTGCTCCTTCAAATTCCATCCATGCCAGTTTTCACAATGTCGTATTTGAAAGCAATAAGGAAATGTTACGCATATTTGTTTCCGCTGTAACCTTAAACTAGCATTGTATTTAATAAAAATGAGGCAGGGTACACTGTTATTTGTGCACATTAGCTGAACAAAATGTGTAAATAAGAATGTCCCAAAATGTATAAATGAAAATATGTCCCAGGCTGAGGAGACCTCAAGGTGTGAGCTGGGCGGGTACGCACTGTATGTCAATGTCACAATGTTCGGTCCGTCGGCATGAACAGGAATGAGGCGACACCAGGGGGTTGGCAACCTGCGGCTCTGGAGCCGCATGCGGCGCTTTACGGACCGCCTCGTCACGTGATGTATGCACACGTATATGTAGACTGTGCATTGGGGCTCTTAAAAGATTTGATTTTTGTATTAGAACAAACATGGCTCTTGTTATTTTGGTTTTCCAATCCCTGGGCTATACCCATCGCCTTTGGGGCCCTGAGCCAGTGATGCAAATTCCACTTTTATATGGCAGGAGCCAATCTCTCCACAGACCCAATGTTGACTTCTCACAAAGTGGTACTCAATTAATCCCAGAAGGATGATGGGTTGAATGGACTCCTAACCTCACACCCTTCGCATTGTGAGTCAAGCCTCCCCACTCGCAACAGCCCTATTACCTGTCATACGGCCGTGCTAAAATCGTCATAAATTGGTTTGAAGAGAAAGTATATGAACTACATTTATAAATGAAAGGGAGAGAATATTGTGAAAGTATATCGTGTAATGGGGCAATGGTGTTATATTGTCGAGTACATATCAGCCACCCAGCATTCTTTAAGTACGTCAGCAGGAGGAGTGAATGCAGCACAATTATTCAGACGGGCACTGCTAGGAGACAACGGCTGTAGCTGCTGCTGCAGTTGACACTGCGCCGCGAAACGGACATCCACCCCAGGCTGATCCCTGTCGACAAGACGCAAGCAGATGCTGCATCATTAGACTGGCCCGCGGGTGGTCTCTTTTTGTACTTCGGGATGAATAAAAATATTTTTTTTTCAACACAATTACATTTCTTTCGCAAAGCAAAGAGTGTCAATTTAGTTTAATGTGAGAGCAGCCAGGCAGGTGGCACGAAACCAGCAGCCAGTGCGCAATGCGCACTCCGTGGCGTAAGCAGTTTTGACGCCAAATGATTGGCCGTGTTCCGCATTATCACTCATAATTTAAGGGTAAGCTGCTATTATGTCGCTACCGATGCCTACAGCAGCTAACGTATAGAAGTTACCGAATTACAGACTGAAGAGCAGCTCAGCCAGCCAGCAGGTTGTTGCACAGCACAGATTAAGCAGCGATCATGACTAATCGACAATATCCACACAGATTTCTCAAATACAGCATGATACATATTCAACATCAATCTTCATTTGAAGCTTTCGTGACTGCAGGAATCCATACTCTTTGGTTCTTTCGGGAAAGTCACGTACAGTGAGGGAAATAAGTATTTGATCCCCTGCTGATTTTGTACGTTTGCCCACTGACAAATAAATGATCAGTCTATAATTTTAATGGTAGTTTTATTTGAACAGTGAGAGACAGAATAACAACAACAAAATCCAGAAAAACGCATGTGAAAATGTTATAAATTGATTTGCATTTTAATGAGGGAAATAAGTATTTGACCCCCTCTCAATCAGAAAGATTTCTGGCTCCCAGGTGTCTCTTATATAGGTAACGAGCTGAGATTAGGAGCACACTCTTAAAGGGAGTGCTCCTAATCTCAGCTTGTTACCTGTGTAGTGACATAAGAAGGGAGGGGCTGCTGGGGGCTCTGGGTTCCCGGGCGGGTCCAGACACTTAAGCCTCTGGGCGCCAGGCGCTGGGTTCCCAGGGGGTCCAGACGCTTAAGCCTCTGGGCGCCAGGCGTTGGGTTCCCAGGGGGTCCAGACGCTTAGGCCTCTGGGCGCCGCCAACGGGGGGGGGGGGGCTGTGTGTGCTCTGTGGGATGTCTGGTGGCGCACACGGCCCCACCCCTCGTTGGACCAGGCATGAAAGGAGAGCTCCCTGGACGATCGGGGCCCAGTTGTAACTCAAGACCCAAGACCCACGACCAGCCATCTGAAGACCCTGGGATGCTGTGAGAGCCAGCGCTGGGACTCTGGAACTCCCGACTCTACGACCTTGTGAGGGCGAGTTCCGGAGCGTAGCCAGAGTAGAGTATCTAGGCTGTGTAGCTAGGCTGTGTACCTAGGTTGTAACAGAGTATCAGGACTGTTGGAGAGTTGGAGGACTGTTGGAGTACTGTTGGAGTGTTGTATTGTAATAAAGAAGTTACCTCTACAAGTGTCTCCGGAACCCATTACACCTGTATAAAAGACACCTGTTCACAGAAGCAATCAATCAATCAGATTCCAAACTCTCCACCATGGCCAAGACCAAAGAGCTCTCCAAGGATGTCAGGGACAAGATTGTAGACCTACACAAGGCTGGAATGGGCTACAAGACCATCGCCAAGCAGCTTAGTGAGAAGGTGGCAACAGTTGGTGCGATTATTCGCAAATGGAAGAAACACAAAAAAACTGTCAATCTCCCTCGGCCTGGGGCTCCATGCAAGATCTCCCCTCGTGGAGTTGCAATGATCATGAGAACGGTGAGGAATCAGCCCAGAACTACACGGGAGAATCTTATCAATAATCTCAAGGCAGCTGCGACTATAGTCACCAAGAAAACAGTTGGCAACACACTACGCCGTGAAGGACTGAAATCCTGCAGCGCCCGCAAGGTCCCCCTGCTCAAGAAAGCACATATACATACCCGTATGAAGTTTGCCAATGAACATCTGAATGATTCAGAGGACAACTGGGTGAAAGTGTTGTGGTCAGATGAGACCAAAATGGAGCTCTTTGGCATCAACTCAACTCGCCGTGTTTGGAGGAGGAGGAATGCTGCCTATGACCCCAAGAACACCATCCCCACCGTCAAACATGGAGGTGGAAACATTATGCTTTGGGGGTGTTTTTCTGCTAAGGGGACAGGACAACTTCACCGCATCAAAGGGACGATGGACGGGGCCATGTACCGTCAAATCTTGGGTGAGAACCTCCTTCCCTCAGCCAGGGCATTGAAAATTGGTCGTGGATGGGTATTCCAGCATGACAATGACCCAAAACACACGGCCAAGGCAACAAAGGAGTGGCTCAAGAAGCAGCACATTAAAGTCCTGGAGTGGCCTAGCCAGTTTGCAGACCTTAATCCCATAGAAAATCTGTGGAGGGAGCTGAAGGTTCGAGTTGCCAAACGTCAGCCTCGAAACCTTAATGACTTGGTGAAGATCTGCAAAGAGGAGTGGGACAAAATCCCTCCTGAGATGTCTGCAAACCTGGTGGCCAATTACAAGAAACGTCTGACCTCTGTGATTGCCAACAAGGGTTTTGCCACAAAGTACTAAGTCATGTTTTGCAGAGGGATCAAATACTTATTTCCATCATTAAAATTCAAATCAATTTATAACATTTTTGACATGCGTTTTTCTGAATTTTTTTGTTGTTATTCTGTCTCTCACTGTTCAAATAAACCTATCATTAAAATTATAGACTGATCATTTCTTTGTCTGTGGGCAAACGTACAAAATCAGCAGGGGATCAAATACTTTTTTCCCTCACTGTAGATAAAAATAAAATAAAATAAAACAAATCACGTCATTTTGATCGCAACACAAACGAACTTCATCAGGTGGGACAACCACAGCAAGAAAATGCTGAAGTCGGCGGGAGAGGTGCCGTGGCAAGAGGTTATATAGGTAAGAAAGGGGGGGAGAGAGAGGGAGGGGGGTGTGGAGTAGGTGGAGGGCCGCGTGAGCGCTAGGGGAAGAGGACATGAGGTTTGGGGGGGGGGGGGTGGGTGGGGCTAGAAATGGGAAGGTGGTAGAAGAAGAGAAAGAGGACATGAGGCCGGGGGGGACGTGGGTGGAGATAGCGGTAAACTGGCAGGTACGATGGAAACAACAACAGGTTAAGGCATTACCTGGTTGATAACATCCTTCCAATGATTGTTCACTTTGTATCCATCTTCTCGGTTGAAGTTTTGTCTATGTTTATATATCTGGATGGCTTCATGAACAAACCTTTGATAGTAGCCCGAAGGTTTGCAGAGTACCTTGATCTCCGAAAAGACAATATCATGCGAGCCCATAGCGTTATAACAATGGTCAGCTACGGCAGAGGTATTGGTTCTGCCATGTTTCAGATCTGACTTGTGTTCGCGAACACAGTCCGAGACGTCGTTTCGTTTCCCCAATGTAACTGCTACCGCAGGTACAACTCAGTTTGTAGACTCCAGGGTATTGCATGTCAGGAATGACCTCCTTCACAGATGGGATTAGATCACGGATTTGTGTACTGCATTGAATCGGACCTGGATCTTGTGTTTGTTTAAGATTTTGGAAATATTTTGGTAACACCTGCTATGTATGGTAAAGTGATGGTTTGCATTGGATTCTCAGGAGATTGTTTCTCTATGGTTGTAGAAACAGCTTTGCGAATAATGCGGTCCGAGTACCCATTCATCTTGAGGGCTTGGTGTACATGTCCCAGTTCACTGGCTAGGTGGTGTTGGTCGGGGATGCAGTGGACCCTATAGTGTAGTGTTTTGATGAGGGAATTCTTCTGTGCCGGATGGTGGTGGGAATCAGGTTTTAGATAGGAATCTGTGTGGATGGCTTTCCTGTGGACAGAGTGTCCCAACGAGCCGTCAGGCCTCTTCTCAAACAGAACATCCAGGAATGGTAGCTTACCATCCTTCTCCACTTCCATGGTGAATTTGATGGATGGGTGTATGGAATTGATGTGGTTGAAAAATTGTGACTGCAGGAATTACTCTTTGGTTCTTTCGGTAAAGTCACGTAGAAATAAATTAAATTACATAATAATAACACAAGCAACCATTATCAGGTACAAATGAATGAGAAAACAAACATAATAAACTTGGAAATATAATGCAATACAACACAGAGAGTCGGCCAACAAAACAGTCAACACCCCACCTGGTTGATTACGTCCTTCCAAAGATTGCTAAATTTGAAAGAGAGACAAAACATAGACACGGAGACACACAGACAGACACACAAGCAGAGAGAGACTCACACAGAGACAAACAGAGAGAGACACACACATAGGCACACAGAAAGACGTCTCTGTGTCGAGGCCTTAAATAGAAAGAGGGGGGTGGGGCAGAGGGGGAGTTGTGTGGAATTACTGCCCATAGCGGTGGAGGAGAGAATTGACTTATAAACAAGCACGGTCGAAAGCAAATTTAGTAAAATTAGGAAGTGTAAAACAATGCAACACAGAGAGTCGGTTAGCATACAGTTAACGCATAGCCTGGTTGATTACGTTCTTCCAAAGATTGCTAAATTAGAAGTTAAGTGTGAAACAATCGAGCACAGCAAACCCTCCCCGTAGAGGTGGTTCAAACTAGATTCAAAGCTTTCGTGACTGCAGGAATTACTCTTCGGTTATTTCAGTAAAGTCACGTTGAAATAAATTCAATTAAATAATAGTAGAATACGACGTTTCGATTGCAACACAAGCAACCATCATCAGGTACAAATTAATGAGAAAACAAACATAGTAAATTATAGTAGTAGCTTATTGGGGGGGGAGATTTAATACATTGATTATATTGATGTATCTTCTTGGTTCTTTCGGTAAAGTCACGTAGAAGGGAAGTAATAAAATAAAAAAAATTATAAAAATAAAACATATTATGTTTTGTTTGTATAATTATAAAAAAATTATAAAAATAAAACATATTATGTTTTATTTTTATAATTATAAAAATAAAACATATTATGTTTTATTTTTATAATTTTTTATTATTTTATTACTTCCCTTCTACGTGACTTTACCGAAAGAACCAAGAAGATGAATCCCTGCAGTCACGAAAGCTTTAAATAAAAATTTATATTGATGTAGTTTATACTTAGTATCACATCGGTTTATTGTATGATAGTAGGGTAGAAGCAGTTCTTTAGCGTCAATATGCTAAATCCCTCTGTTGATAAGTAAACTCAGCTTATTGGAGAGTATATTGAGTATATTGATTATATTGATGTAGTTTATATTTTAGTTTATCGGTTCACTATATGGTAGTCATTATATAGTGTAGTGTATACCCAGTTACTTAATGTTAATAGCTCAGCTTATTGAAGAATATATTGAGTACATTGATGTAGTTTATACCTAGTTTTTTTCACATTGGTTTATTGTATGGTAGTAGGGTAGAAGTTCTTTAGCGTCAATATGCTAAATCCCTCTGTTGATATGTAAACTCATTTGTCAAGGCGCTCTACTCCTCCCACCCAGCTTAAAATACGCTGCCAAACTTAGCAGTGTTCATTAGGACGCTGTCTTTCCGACAGCTCTGTTCTTCACCTGACGACTGCTTGTGTTGTGGTCGAAACGTCGTGAGAATTTTATTATGTTTTCTTTTTATTATTTTATTATTTCCCTTCTACTTGACTTTACCGAAAGATCCAAGAATATGAATCCCTGCAGTCACGAAAGCTTTAAATCGAAACATAGTAAACTTGGAAATATAATGCAATACAACAGAGTCGGCCCACAAAACAGTCAACACCCCACCTGGTTGATTACATTCGTCCAAAGATTGCTAAATTTGAGAGAGAGACAAAACATAGACACGGAGACACACAGACAGACACACAAGCAGAGAGAGACTCACACAGAGACAGACAGAGAGAGAGACACACATAGGCACACAGAAAGACGTCTTTGTGTCGAGGCCTTAAATAGATAGGGGGGGGGGGGGTGCGGCAGAGGGGGAGTTGTATGGAATTCCTGCCCACAGGGGACGGACGAGCTGGACACTGGACTGCGAAACAAACAAGCACGGAGTGTTGCGTGGAATTACTGCCCATAGCGGCCGGAGGAGAGAATGGACTTATAAACAAGCACGGTAGAAAGCAAATTTAGTAAAATTAGGAAGTGTAATGCATTTGTACCTAATGATGATTGCTTGTGTTGCAATCGAAACGTCGTATTATATTATTATTTAATTGTATTTATTTCTACGTGACTTTACCAAAATAACAAAAGAGTTAATTCTAGATTTGAAGCTTTCGTGACTGCAAGGATTCATACTCTTTGGTTTTTTCGGTAAAGTCACGTAGGTAAAAAATAAAATAAATGAAAACAACTAAATTAAATCACGACGTTTCGGAGGCAACACAAGCTTCCGTCTTCAGGCGGAACTGTTACAGCCAAAGTCACTGTAGTAAGAAAAGAGTTCATATATACGAGCACTGGTCGCACATTTGCACGGGATACACGGCCGGAGTGGAGGCCGTCTGAATTTCTGATATCTTAAGAAGGATAAATATGATAAATTGTGGGAGAATACTCACACACAATTAAAATGCTAAAATAATGTTTTTTCCCCCCAATGCGAAACATGACAAATATATACTCTTAGTTATTTCGGTAAAGTCACGTGGGTAAAAAAAACATAAATTAAAATTAATAAAAATAAAAAATAAAACAATAAAATCACGACGTTTAGGAGGCAACACAAGCTTCCGTCTTCAGGTGAAATTGTCACAGCAAAATATCTGTATCAAGTGAAGAGAAGTCATTCTTTGGTTCTTTTCGGTTAAGTCACGTCTAAAAAATAAAATAATAAATTAAAATAACATATTACGACGTCTTGCAACAGCAGTACGTTGCCGTACACTCATTGATATGCTAATTCTCTCTGCCCCCTCCCTCTCTCCGTCCCCGCCCCCTCTCTATATTTAAGGGACCGTCACAGAAACGACCCCTCTCTCTGTGCCGATTTGTGTCCTCTCTCTGTGTGCCGTTGTGATGTCTGTCTGCTTGTATGTCTGTCTATAGTTTTCTAGAAATGGGAAGGTGGTAGAAGAAGAGAAAGAGGACATGAGGCCGGGGGGGACGTGGGTGGAGATAGCGGTAAACTGGCAGGTACGATGGAAACAACAACAGGTTAAGGCATTACCTGGTTGATAACATCCTTCCAATGATTGTTCACTTTGTATCCATCTTCTCGGTTGAAGTTTTGTCTATGTTTATATATCTGGATGGCTTCATGAACAAACCTTTGATAGTAGCCCGAAGGTTTGCAGAGTACCTTGATCTCCGAAAAGACAATATCATGCGAGCCCATAGCGTTATAACAATGGTCAGCTACGGCAGAGGTATTGGTTCTGCCATGTTTCAGATCTGACTTGTGTTCGCGAACACAGTCCGAGACGTCGTTTCGTTTCCCCAATGTAACTGCTACCGCAGGTACAACTCAGTTTGTAGACTCCAGGGTATTGCATGTCAGGAATGACCTCCTTCACAGATGGGATTAGATCACGGATTTGTGTACTGCATTGAATCGGACCTGGATCTTGTGTTTGTTTAAGATTTTGGAAATATTTTGGTAACACCTGCTATGTATGGTAAAGTGATGGTTTGCATTGGATTCTCAGGAGATTGTTTCTCTATGGTTGTAGAAACAGCTTTGCGAATAATGCGGTCCGAGTACCCATTCATCTTGAGGGCTTGGTGTACATGTCCCAGTTCACTGGCTAGGTGGTGTTGGTCGGGGATGCAGTGGACCCTATAGTGTAGTGTTTTGATGAGGGAATTCTTCTGTGCCGGATGGTGGTGGGAATCAGGTTTTAGATAGGAATCTGTGTGGATGGCTTTCCTGTGGACAGAGTGTCCCAACGAGCCGTCAGGCCTCTTCTCAAACAGAACATCCAGGAATGGTAGCTTACCATCCTTCTCCACTTCCATGGTGAATTTGATGGATGGGTGTATGGAATTGATGTGGTTGAAAAATTGTGACTGCAGGAATTACTCTTTGGTTCTTTCGGTAAAGTCACGTAGAAATAAATTAAATTACATAATAATAACACAAGCAACCATTATCAGGTACAAATGAATGAGAAAACAAACATAATAAACTTGGAAATATAATGCAATACAACACAGAGAGTCGGCCAACAAAACAGTCAACACCCCACCTGGTTGATTACGTCCTTCCAAAGATTGCTAAATTTGAAAGAGAGACAAAACATAGACACGGAGACACACAGACAGACACACAAGCAGAGAGAGACTCACACAGAGACAAACAGAGAGAGACACACACATAGGCACACAGAAAGACGTCTCTGTGTCGAGGCCTTAAATAGAAAGAGGGGGGTGGGGCAGAGGGGGAGTTGTGTGGAATTACTGCCCATAGCGGTGGAGGAGAGAATTGACTTATAAACAAGCACGGTCGAAAGCAAATTTAGTAAAATTAGGAAGTGTAAAACAATGCAACACAGAGAGTCGGTTAGCATACAGTTAACGCATAGCCTGGTTGATTACGTTCTTCCAAAGATTGCTAAATTAGAAGTTAAGTGTGAAACAATCGAGCACAGCAAACCCTCCCCGTAGAGGTGGTTCAAACTAGATTCAAAGCTTTCGTGACTGCAGGAATTACTCTTCGGTTATTTCAGTAAAGTCACGTTGAAATAAATTCAATTAAATAATAGTAGAATACGACGTTTCGATTGCAACACAAGCAACCATCATCAGGTACAAATTAATGAGAAAACAAACATAGTAAATTATAGTAGTAGCTTATTGGGGGGGGAGATTTAATACATTGATTATATTGATGTATCTTCTTGGTTCTTTCGGTAAAGTCACGTAGAAGGGAAGTAATAAAATAAAAAAAATTATAAAAATAAAACATATTATGTTTTATTTGTATAATTATAAAAAAATTATAAAAATAAAACATATTATGTTTTATTTTTATAATTATAAAAATAAAACATATTATGTTTTATTTTTATAATTTTTTATTATTTTATTACTTCCCTTCTACGTGACTTTACCGAAAGAACCAAGAAGATGAATCCCTGCAGTCACGAAAGCTTTAAATAAAAATTTATATTGATGTAGTTTATACTTAGTATCACATCGGTTTATTGTATGATAGTAGGGTAGAAGCAGTTCTTTAGCGTCAATATGCTAAATCCCTCTGTTGATAAGTAAACTCAGCTTATTGGAGAGTATATTGAGTATATTGATTATATTGATGTAGTTTATATTTTAGTTTATCGGTTCACTATATGGTAGTCATTATATAGTGTAGTGTATACCCAGTTACTTAATGTTAATAGCTCAGCTTATTGAAGAATATATTGAGTACATTGATGTAGTTTATACCTAGTTTTTTTCACATTGGTTTATTGTATGGTAGTAGGGTAGAAGTTCTTTAGCGTCAATATGCTAAATCCCTCTGTTGATATGTAAACTCATTTGTCAAGGCGCTCTACTCCTCCCACCCAGCTTAAAATACGCTGCCAAACTTAGCAGTGTTCATTAGGACGCTGTCTTTCCGACAGCTCTGTTCTTCACCTGACGACTGCTTGTGTTGTGGTCGAAACGTCGTGAGAATTTTATTATGTTTTCTTTTTATTATTTTATTATTTCCCTTCTACTTGACTTTACCGAAAGATCCAAGAATATGAATCCCTGCAGTCACGAAAGCTTTAAATCGAAACATAGTAAACTTGGAAATATAATGCAATACAACAGAGTCGGCCCACAAAACAGTCAACACCCCACCTGGTTGATTACATTCGTCCAAAGATTGCTAAATTTGAGAGAGAGACAAAACATAGACACGGAGACACACAGACAGACACACAAGCAGAGAGAGACTCACACAGAGACAGACAGAGAGAGAGACACACATAGGCACACAGAAAGACGTCTTTGTGTCGAGGCCTTAAATAGATAGGGGGGGGGGGGTGCGGCAGAGGGGGAGTTGTATGGAATTCCTGCCCACAGGGGACGGACGAGCTGGACACTGGACTGCGAAACAAACAAGCACGGAGTGTTGCGTGGAATTACTGCCCATAGCGGCCGGAGGAGAGAATGGACTTATAAACAAGCACGGTAGAAAGCAAATTTAGTAAAATTAGGAAGTGTAATGCATTTGTACCTAATGATGATTGCTTGTGTTGCAATCGAAACGTCGTATTATATTATTATTTAATTGTATTTATTTCTACGTGACTTTACCAAAATAACAAAAGAGTTAATTCTAGATTTGAAGCTTTCGTGACTGCAAGGATTCATACTCTTTGGTTTTTTCGGTAAAGTCACGTAGGTAAAAAATAAAATAAATGAAAACAACTAAATTAAATCACGACGTTTCGGAGGCAACACAAGCTTCCGTCTTCAGGCGGAACTGTTACAGCCAAAGTCACTGTAGTAAGAAAAGAGTTCATATATACGAGCACTGGTCGCACATTTGCACGGGATACACGGCCGGAGTGGAGGCCGTCTGAATTTCTGATATCTTAAGAAGGATAAATATGATAAATTGTGGGAGAATACTCACACACAATTAAAATGCTAAAATAATGTTTTTTCCCCCCAATGCGAAACATGACAAATATATACTCTTAGTTATTTCGGTAAAGTCACGTGGGTAAAAAAAACATAAATTAAAATTAATAAAAATAAAAAATAAAACAATAAAATCACGACGTTTAGGAGGCAACACAAGCTTCCGTCTTCAGGTGAAATTGTCACAGCAAAATATCTGTATCAAGTGAAGAGAAGTCATTCTTTGGTTCTTTTCGGTTAAGTCACGTCTAAAAAATAAAATAATAAATTAAAATAACATATTACGACGTCTTGCAACAGCAGTACGTTGCCGTACACTCATTGATATGCTAATTCTCTCTGCCCCCTCCCTCTCTCCGTCCCTGCCCCCTCTCTATATTTAAGGGACCGTCACAGAAACGACCCCTCTCTCTGTGCCGATTTGTGTCCTCTCTCTGTGTGCCGTTGTGATGTCTGTCTGCTTGTATGTCTGTCTATAGTTTTCTAGTTAGATTTTTGTTGCTATTTCTTTTATGCCTGATGATGATTGCTTGTGTTGCAATCGAAACGTCGTAATAAGTTATTTTAATTTATTATTTTATTTTTAGACGTGACTTAACCGAAAAGAACCAAAGAATAATTCCTGCAGTCACGAAAGCTCCTAAATTAAGATTGAAGAGAAGTCCCAAGAGGTAAGAACTTATATAGTGGTTGAGGGGGGAGGTGCCAGGAAGGGCCGCGGGGGAGGAGGAGTTGTGAAGTGGTCAAGTACTGCTTTTACTGGTAGGAACGAAGTGGACCAGCCTACAATAGATTATATCGTCCGTCCGTTTGTCCGTCCGTCCGTCCGTCCGTGTAGCAACATCGCCCCCTACTGCAAACACTTGGCATGACCCTACAAAAACCTTTAGACTCAGTGACTCTTTCCTGGCTAAACAAGTGTAACATTCCCTTATAATTCCCTCAGATAGCTTTTAATTAAAACATTTAAATTAATGAGGCTTTCCTGGCTAAACAAGTGTAACATTCCCTTATAATTCCCTGAGATAGCTTTTAATTAAAACTTTTAAATTCAAATTTAACTCACAGCGCCCTAAAGCCTACAGCTAGGCCTAAAGCCTCGAACTACGCCTCAAACTCTCCCTTCGTATCGTACCCCCGCGTGTGTGCAAGGGAGTTAATGTTTAACAATGTTACATTCCCTGATGTTTTTAAATAGAAACATTTAAATTTAAAGCTTTTACATAAATAATAAAAACAATTAAATTTAAAATGAACTCACGGCGGCCTAAAGCCTACAGCTAGGCCTAAAGCCTAGAACTAGGCCTCAAACTCTCCCTTTGTATCGTACCCCCGTGTGTGTGAAAGGGAGTTAATGTTTAACAATGTTACATTCCCTGATGTTTTTAAATAGAAACATTTACATTTAAAGCTTTTACATAAATAATTAAAACATTTAAATTAAAAATTAACTCACAGCGGCCTAACGCCTACAGCTAGGCCTAAAGCCTAGAACTAGGCCTCACACTCTCCCTTCGTATCGTCCGATTCGGTGTAGCAACATCGCCCCCCACTGCAAACACTTGGCAGGACCCTACAAAAACCTTTAGACTCAGTGGGGCTTTCCTGGCTAAACAAGTGTAATAATACATTATGTTTATATTCTTTGGTTATTCGTTCCTACCAGCCCACCTCGCAGGGTCCTGTTTGTTATGCTGCTGGGTGGGTAAATTAATTAAATACGATTAAGCAGCATTTTGTTATGCTGCTGGAGAATACTGTTAAACGCTGGGGATGTTAACACTCGGTAGAGTAAAATAGTGCCTGTCAGATAAGATGGTCAAAAATGTAGTTAAATCTTTTTTTGCATGGTTGATAACATCTTTCCAATGATTACTAAGTTTGTACCCATCATCTATGATGTGACAGTTTCACCTGAAGACGGAAGCTTGTGTTGCCTCCGAAACGTCGTGATTTTATTGTTTAAATTTTTTTTTTTTTTTTTCATTTTTTTACCTACGTGACTTTACCGAAAGAACTAAGAGTATGAATCCTTGCAGTCACGAAAGCTTCAAATCTAGAATGACAAATATAATCAAAATCACTCTGTGGGTGGTCGATGCATGCATGTTGAACTGCTTTCGGCCCATACGGAGCCAACCGTGCTTCTTGGGAGGTGCGGGGGTAGGACAAACTTAACACAAAAAGCAGTTATAAAGAAATTATTTTTCAATCTAGGCGAAAATGTGCATGCTAGCCAGAGATGCAGAATGTCCACGTGTGTTCAGAATGTTCACGGGCGCTGACCGCACTTACGCTCTAGGAATCATATCTAGTGAAGTTATTAAATTGTAGTATTCGTATCCTGGCCATTACGGAAACAGCAACATTGCAAACTGACCCTGGTAACTCGTGGGGTCAAATGCATTACAATGCAATATCGAGGCGTGGGACTTTCTGTTGGCAAATACAATTTTGTTTCAGAAATGAGAATATGGAAAATGCCATTCCTCTGCCTTATTATAATTTTTAAAACGACATTGTTATTAATTTCCACACATTTTACAAACATTTACTGTTTGCATAATCTCATAGTTATCAATATAGATTTTTAAAACAGTGGATTCCAGCACAAGCCATCAGAATGCCTATTTATTTTTACTTGTTTTAGTCTTATGTGGCTAACAAAAAATACAACAAAAAATTGGACATGGCATATGCACATAATTACTTTTACAATCTCCTTCCATATGTGTGTGTATTTAATCACACAAAGTAGCAGACACCGCCCAGTCAAACAGCATGCATTTTAATAATCTCATAAACACCGCCCAGCGCGCCAAGGAGAGCTTATACCTGGTCACAGAGTGGTGGGCCTTGTAGAGATATGGAAGCGAGAGTCTAGATGTATATTCCAGTGTTTACCACTATGCGTGGGTTTGCGAACGTTTCGGCGAACTGAGTCCATAAACCACCCACGGTGGTGTAGAACAACTTTCACCGTCTTCAGTGCAAAATATACATAGTTTTGAGGGTTTGCTGCCAGCCAACGTGGACACCGTTTCATGAGCATTTGTGTAAATATTTGCAGCAACACTCACGGGGGGTTGGCGGGGGGGCTTGGGGGAGCAAGTGGAAACGAGTAAAATGTTAACGTACAATTATTTACATGAGGGACTGTGTGTTGTCTTGGTGTGGTCTGGGACTGTTTTTGCAGTTGTTTTACTGCCTTTCCGACGCTTGGGAATTGATGATGCAATTTGAACTTATATACTTTATTTATTTATTCAAAGGGCGCCACGGTGGTTGTGATATTATCTTCCTCGCCTCGTATGCAGGTCGGGGTTTAATCCCGACCCTGACGCCTGCTGTATATTTGGAGTTTGCGTGTCTCTCCCCCTGTGGTCGCGTGGATTTTTTTCTCTGGGTTCTCCGGGTTTTCACTCCATATTTAGAAACATGCATTGAAATTATTTAGATTACTTTGGTGCATTAAATATTCAAATGATGGGCCACTTTATTGAGCTATCATTGTGGCAAGGTCGCTTCTGAAGAATAAGTTAATACCCCAGTGTGCTTGGCCTGGTCGGATGGGGATGGTTTAGTTGTATTCTTATGTGTTTGTTTGATTTGTTTAAATTTCTTGGACTTGCACTACTATCGTGTCAGCGCGCGAAGTGGCTGTAAAAGCGCAAGTTTGAAATGGGCATAAAGCACAACTAACATCGGAAGGTGGTAGGATGGCAACATCATATACAATTATGACTTAAACTGGTTGATAACATCCTTCCAATGATTGCTCAGTTTGTACCCATCTTCTCGGTTGAAATTGTGTCTGTATATATGGATGGCTTCATGAACGAATCTTTGTTGATAGCCAGTGGGCTTGCAAAGTACCTTCGTCTTAGAGAAATACATTTCCTGTGAGCCCAACGCATTAAACAATGATCAGCGATCGAAACTTCGTAGTTTTGTTATTTTTTTTATCATTTTCTTCGAACCTATCTACGTGACTTTACCGAAAGACCCAAGAATATAAGTACCGTACTATCCATAATAGAGGCTTTTGGATGAGATTGCGTGAATATAAGTGTCGTTAAACCCGCCACCACCGACACAGCCAATTAGTAATGTTTGTCACGTAAACAAAAAATGTCAATTCATTACTTGTATGGCACTAACCGGTTGTGTGTTGGAGAGTAAACCCACAACATTTACAGTTCGAGTACGCCATTTCGCCAATAATTACAACTAGAATTGTCACTTTTTGGCTGTGTCGGGTGGTGGCGGGTATAACGACACATTTATATTTATGCGATCTAACCCAAACACCTCTATTCTGGATATTGCTCGCGAAAGCATACGTGTTAAAGTACCGTACTGTATGCCAAATAAACTAACAAAAATTTGAAATAAACCTGCAAAACCCAATTTGTAAAAAAAGCCTTCCTAGAAAAAAAATAGTATGAATGCTCAATACTATACTTCCCGAAGATGATGATCCAAAGTGTGTGTTTTTGTGGGGAGTGGTGTTGCTCCGGTTAGTACGCTGCACTACGAACCCGACGACCCAATTTAGATTCCAGCTCAATTCCAACACCAATGATAACGATTATCTTAATCGGTCCTGAGCCTCCCCTAGGTCAACTCAGTCTCAAATGTATACTTGTTGTAGTGTGCAAACATCGCTACTAGGGAGACAAAGGCGGCCGGGTGTGGTGCTGGCCAACCACCCCCTCGCGTGCCTGCCGGCCTTCATAGGTGCTGCTCGCTAACAAAATTTACCCCAACAGACTGTTACAGGCTACACGGGGGATCTTTGTGTTCGTCCACGAGATGTTTACACGACAAAGGATGAGGTACCACTGACGACCTCGCATCCTTCCCCTCCCCCACGGTTCCGACCACGCACCACCACCACTCCTCTCGAGTATCAACCACACACCACCACCACTCAGCTCGAGTGATGGTGTTGTGTGGCTGATATCGTGAGTGATAGAGTACTTCCATTTATAGAAAACCCGCGAATGGGCAGAACTAACCCCCGCGATAGCTAAATTGGTATACAGAGAGGTTGCCCGCGATAAGTCGAAACCGTGAACGGTAAACCCCGCGACATTTGAGGCTCCCCCGTACTGTAGCTTTTACTTGTCGGCAGACCTGTGAGAGCTCGGTGTCGCGGGAGACGTGGAGATCGAGAGGCCTGGAGACACACAGATACACGTGGAGAGATGCTAAGACACATAGACAAGTACAGTGAGACTCATGCACCTGGGTATGGAGATTTAAAATCACAGCATGCCCAGCATGTGTAGTGTTGTAGATTTGAGGCAGACGACTTCTTGTATTTTTAAATCCTTTATATTAAGTTCGCTTGCTTGCTTAGGACCGTGCAAATCTTTCGGTCGTTTTTTAACCCACTTCCCGTGATCCAATCGAGCTGACATTTTTCACACAGACTCGTTGTGCGTGACAATTAATGTTCGTGAAAAAATTTTTCCAAAATTTTACACTTTTTAGGACAAAAATATATTTAATTACCAATTGCTTAATGGTGCAATGCAATCATCTGACCCATAGGTGGCAGCTATCTCAAGCCAGAGGACGAGAGGACTCTAGCCGCCACGCATATAAAGGATTTATAGTGAAAAACTTTGTTTTTACGGGTTATACTTATTCTTTCTGGGCCACCTTATTCGCAATGTCAATTCTACAACACTTGTTGCAGCATGCCGAGATTCCGTCGTGTGCCGCTTGTTCACCCTCTCACTCGCCGCATCCTGGTCTCACTCCCTTTCCTCGCCAATGTCGGCTGCCGTATCTCGTTGTCTCAGCGGGTCGATACCACGGCAGCCCCGTCGGTTGAGCGTGCTGACGTACGGACTGCGCTCACGCCCTTAGCGTCTCTACCCCTAGCCTATACGAGCCCACACAGGACTCCTCCCGCCCAGGGATACGCTAGCTAGCCTGTTCCGGTCCGGCTTCAACTTGTCTTGTCTTCTGTCTTCAACTCACTGCCCCTCCGGGCTCGTTTCCTCGTCTTATATAGCCCTCGCGACCCTTCCAGAACATTCTGTCCGGAAGATTCCTCTATGTGATTGACAGGTACCGGTCTCTTCAATTCCGGTCCATATCCTACTTTAATTACACCAACGGTCTTCCCTCACCCGGCCGCTCCCAACGTTCCTCAGCCGCATCACGCTCCCGTTCCCGTGGCAATACTCGCCAATTGAACTTCCCCTAGCAACCGAGCGCGTACATGTGTAGTGGGTTCTTTATGACGGCGTAGACGACTTGGTAGAGGCAACACTTATCTATTACAAGGCGTAACACAACACGATACAGCCTTCCGCTTGAAGGGGTAACGGCCCCTTCACCCGCTGCTAGCTGGAGAGATATGCCTACGGCTAACTCGCCCTACTCCTGGGCGATGGTCCCAGGTCCTCCGGCTAAGAGGGTCCTAGGGGAGGCCAGCTGACCTGACCCTGGTCAAGATACAGGTCTCGACCGACAGCCACATGGACCCGGCCCTGATAAGGACGTCGGGCTCCGAGGCTTCCAGGGTCGCACCACTGGCTCACTCTGCCCGGCCCTGATAAGGACGGCAGGTCAGAGGAGTCCCAGGGTCCTAGCTAGCCGGTCTTCAGTCTTCACTGGCTCTTCTGTCTTCAGCTGGCACAACTGCCCGAACCCTCCCAGGGTCCGGCCTTTTATCCTGCTCCGTGGCTTGCTCCCCCCTAGCCACGCATCCCTTCTCGAACCTTCCACCAGGTTTTGGAAGGGTGACATTATTCCCCCACTGCCCCCTACATGGGGGCTGTGCCCATTCGTTCCAGGATCCGTTTTCCCCGTTGACTGTTGGCCCCTTGGGTCATACTCCCCTGGTACTGGCTCAACCCGTCGACTGCCCCCTATTGATAAGTAGTAGCTATCACCCGGAGACGGTGTACATTCGCCCAATAACACCGTTACATATGCAGCAGTTATAAACACGCGCGCGTTGCGCCAATACACGTGGATTTCGTCACGTAAGCACGACACGTGCGTGCTTGACTGTCAGCCTTGCCCAGACCACTAGCTCAACAAATTAACTTGTGGCATAGGGCAGCAGCAGCAGTGAAAATCAATGATTGTAATACAAAATTGATTAGTCATAATCAGGATAAAACTCGTCTCCAGTTATCTCTGTTTCACTGATGCCTGTTAGGTTGGCCGTATGTGGCATGCAGTGGAGTGCTGTAATTTGAAACATCGTTAAATCGTGATCATCGTTGCTTACAGACATTTTTCTGAAATATTTTTTGACAAAATATTTCTGAAATGTCAAACTCAATGATTTCACTTGTAGATAAATACCTATTGTCAATACATTAGTACGTTGTGGTGCGTTTTCCCGAGCAATTGATGAATTGATGGCATGGCGATCACAATAAGTGTTATTGTTTCTTTGTATAAGTGGCAGCAGCAGCACATGAGTTACTCGCATTATAATGCACAGATGTATAGCAGTTTGAGCGAATTGCAGTTGAAGAAGTTTAAAGTCATAATTATTTACACCAAAGTGCATCAGAGCCACTTGGCTGGGTTGTGCCCCCCCCCCCCCACTAAGTATGAAAGCCCCAGCAAAGAGTTTCTAAATACAAGATGTGTGTTCGACCTCATCCAGGCATGAGTCTCCCTTGGCTCCCGGCTGAGTTCCTACCAGCCCACCCCTCTCTCCAGTGCCCTGGTTGATGTTACACGCACACGATTGTGAATTCATTGTTCTGCTCAGTGGCTGTCGTCTTGATTAACGTTCAACGTGGAGAGGCTGCTTTTATATCGCTCCACTCATCACGTCCATTTTTAATCCTCCGCGTTAAACTTTAATTCGTTAAAAGGGAAGCCATTACATTTTTAAACAGACCATATGAACGGCACCTTGTTTTTAAAATATATTTGTTTGCAATGGTGATTTTTCTCTGATTTAGTTGGACCGTTAAACGTGTGCAAAGACCTAGAAATATTGCCAATAATGATTATTTTAATTTGTAAATTGCCACCGCAGCACACACACACATAGAGAGAGGACGACTCGGAGGTGCCAGGAGGAAGCACAGACGAGCAAGAAGGCAGCAGCAGTCGCAGCCACGCAGTCAGCTGGTGCCAACTATTGCCCCAAGCTCTGTGGTCCTCTACGTATTGAGGTGTTATTGACCAATTAATGAGCGATTACGTGTGGGAGGACACCAAAGTATCTGGAAAAAAAGCCCACGTGAGTTAGGGGGAAACACAGACGGGAGAGGTGGAGTCCACATTTACTGTACCGCCTTTTCTCCTGGCGAGCCCAGGTGTATGGCGCATCCTCGACGCCCGCGGAAAGGGGGAGTCTTACCACATTCGCGTGACTCGCCAAACCTCGCTGCCTCCCACCTCTCTGGATCGCAGGCCACGTGCGGCGTAGCAAACTACCGCGCGGAAGAAAATTCCGTCCCCTGCGTAGGTTTACACGGCGTTCCTTGTTTATAGAGTTGCGTGCGAGTAGATTTGGAATCGTCCCCATGGAGTTACATAAAAAGCTTACCAATAAAATTGATCGAACCCAGCAAAATCCATGGAGTACCACACTGTATCCCAAATGTTCTGCACAGTATGTAGCCAGTGTATATGCAAGTGTAGTGACATAAGAAGGGAGGGGCTGCTGGGGGCTCTGGGACCCTGGGTGGGCCAGGCGCTTAAGCCTCTTGGCACCAGGCGGTGGGTTCTCAGGCGGGTCAGACGCTTAAGCCTCTTGGCGTCAGGCGTTGAGTTCCCAGGCGCTTAATCCCCTTGGCGCCGCCAAAGGGGGGGGGCTGTGTGTGCTCCGTGGGATATCTGGGGGCGCACACGGCCCCACCCCTCGTTGGGGACTGGGCATAAAAGCGCAGCTCCCTGGACGATCAGGGCCAGTCGTAGCTCAAGACCCAAGACCCAAGACCAGCCATCGGAGGACCCTGGGACGCTGTGAGAGCGAGTGGTGGGACTCTGGAACTCCCGACTCTACGACCTTGTGAGGGCGAGTTCCAGAGCGTAGCCAGAGTAGTGTATCTAGGTTGTGTACCTAGGCTGTGTACCTAGGCTGTAACAGAGTATCAGGACTGTTGGAGAGTTGGAGTGTTGGACTGTTGGAGAGTTGGAGTGTTGGACTGTTGGAGAGTTGGAGTGTTGAATCGTAATACAAAAATTACATCTACAAGTGTCTCCGGAACCCGTTACACAAGCATATTCACGTTGAGTCCTAACCACCGGTTAATAGATTTAATTAAGATCGTCCTAAATTATTAGGTACGTTGAAATGTATCGATTGATTGCTTACAATGTATTCTGAGACTGAAGATACACGTGCATGTAACGATCAATTATTTATGGTACATAAAAAAATTATGCTGATGTGTCTATAGGCTACCCGCATATAAACAAGACAAAATAATATATATTTTACAGTAATTGAATCTCGAATCAAAGTGTTACCCTGAATGATGAGAATTCCTCAATTCACCGAGACGGGAAATAGTTGCACGCCGATAATTCATTCACATTTCAAGTTTGGAAATTGCAATGGTGCATAGAGAAACTATTGTGAGTATATGATTGCCTCAGCAGAATATATACCTTTTTTATGCGTGGAATTGTCCACCTGATAAATATTTTTTTGTTAATGTTAACCGTTGCTGAAGGGTAATTCGTATTTTGGACACGCTGGCGTTTCCTTTTGAAGACACATCTCCCTGCGAGCGCCCGTCGTGAATATTGAGTACGTGGATCATGAGTCCGAACAAATCGGAATGCACCACGGCTTCGGAGCTGTCCGTACAAGGGTTACGTAAGACTTAACCGCGATTGTGTCGAGCATTAGCACAGCGGTGGTTCCATCCACTCTCGCCCAAATTACACCTGCCTGATAGCTCAGAAGCAAACTGCAACCGAGCGCATGCTAAATTCGTTGGGCTCCAGAAAGTGACGACATGTTGACCGTTGGGGAGGTGATTTATGAAACGGATGTAAAATGCAAAGTACAGTATTTCATTATTTTCCGTCGGGGTAATCTGGGTTTTTGTATTTTAACTTTAACTCAAACGCCAGTATTAATATTAAATGTGCTCATAAAAAATTAACCCGTAAAAACAAAGTTTTTCACTATAAATCCTTTATATGCGTGGCGGCTAGAGTCCTCTCGTCCTCTGGCTTGAGATGGCTGCCACCTATGGGTTAGATGATTGCCTGCCACCATTAAGCAATTGGTAATTAAATATAATAAATTTTTTCCTAAAAAGTGTAACATTTTGGGAAAAAAATTTCACGAAAATAAATTGTCACGCACAACGAGTCTGTGTGCAAAATGTCAGCTCGATTGGATCACGGGAAGTGGGTTAAAAAACGACCGAAAGATTTGCACAGTCGTAAGCGTGCAAGCAAGCAAGCAAGTTAACTTAATATAAAGGATTTAAAAAAATATTTTTTCATGTTTAATGATATGTCATCAGTATGACATACCTATACGAAATTTGCAGTCGATACGACATTGGGAATACGGTTGAAATTGAGTTAAAATATTTTTGGATACAACACACACAGTAAGTTAAATAAAAGCGTGTAAAATGTTTAAAAATGTTTTGGATTTTTTATGATAGAATATAGTGTTGTCATCAGTATGACATAGCTATTTCAAGTTTGCAGTCGATAGCACATTGGGAAGTGTGTAAAAATTTGAGTTACAAGATTTCTTTTTTGAGGATACAACAGACGAAGTGAGTAAAATAAAATGTAACCCGTAAAAACAAAGTTTTTCACTATAAATCCTTTATATTCGTGGCGGCTAGAGTCATCTCGTCCTCTGGCTTGAGATGGCTGCCACCTATGGGTCAGATGATTGCCTGCCACCATTAAGCAATTGGTTATTAAATATTTTTTTAAAAATTCCTAAAAAGTGTAAAGTTATGGAAAAAAAATTTCACGAAAATAAATTGTCACGCACAACGAGTATATGTGCAAAATATCAGCTCGATTGGATCACTGGAAGTGGATTAAAAAACGACCGAAAGATTTGCACGGTCATAAACGCGCAAGCAAGCAAGTGAACTTAATATAAAGGATTTTAAAAAATACCCCACTTTAGAGAGAGAGAGGTGATCGGGCATCACTAGGGGGGCTAATGCACATTCGGGGCTTATTGAGCCAGAAACATTGGGATTTTTAAAGCCCCGTGGGCAGAAAAGCAAAAAATAAATGTTCACCTGCTTGGTCCAGAATGTGTTTTTTGTACGTCGAGTGTCATGGTTTGCAGCACACCGTTTACCAACGACTGCAACGCCAACATCGCTCGCAAACAATCCAGGGTATGGCGCTCGGGCTGGTAGAACGGTCTTGGTACCAACCTGGCCGCGGTGGAATATCCAGTGGCTCCCTCGGTTAGCGATATTAATTGGTTCCACGAAAACAAATCGTTAAAATGGAATTGTCGTTAATCGAATATAGGAAATGCACGGTAAAGGGCTTAATTTGTTCCAAGACGATCGGAAGTTAACCTTTTTTACCCTAAAACCATAGTTTATCATATGTAAAGGTGCAATTTTAATTACTGAATGTTATAAGAACATATAAAAGCATGAATATTAATAAAAAAATTGTGAAATAATGAATAAATAGAGCATTAAAACATGCATAAATAGAGCATAAAATAATCGTTCTTACCTTGGGCTATGAAGATGGATGGCTTAATGGGTTGATAGAGAAGTTGGAGTGGAAGAAAATTAATGTAATTAATAAACTAATAAATTTCCTCACTTTCATGTCTTCACATTCATTTTAGGGGCCATTGTTATTGATCTTATTTAACTGTTAAGTAAAAATCACTTACGTATTAAAGAGAGCTGTTTCCATTAGCAACGCACATAAAACATTGAAAAGCAAGCAGGCAGTTGCTCTCAAAACACTCAGAGAAGGGGACGTCGCTGATTGGCTGAGGTTTTTTGAACACTCCGATTGGCTTAAATTGGCGCTCCACATTATATCGTAAACAAACCCGTTTATCGAAAATGTATCGTTAATATAAACAATATGGGACCCTATGAGAGGCAGATCCTTTCTCGAAATCTATTTAACCGATGGCATCGTAAACCGAGGGACCATTGTAGTGGAAGTTAGATCTCCCGGTGTAGATGTAGTATGGTTCCAGGGAGACTTGACACGTAGTTGGAGGCACACGCTTATTTATTAACACCAGCATGTAACTCGGAAGCTTACAGTAACTGAAGGGGTATTGGCCCCTTCACCCGTCTAGCTACGGAACACAACAGCCTAGCTCACAGCTAGCTTACACCTAGGTTACGGCACCCCGAATACCCAGACCCGCTCTTAGAAGAGCGTCTGTTCTGGGCTCTGGGGGCCACGCCGCTGGCTTGCCTGGTCGGTCCTTAAAAGGACAGCGATCCCAAGGAGTTCCAGGGCCGGTCTAGCTGGTCTTCTTTCTTCACTGGTTACAGCTTCACACTCGACCCAGAGCCCTTCAGCTCACCGCCTTAAATAGCCATCTCCCCCCTGAGGGGAGGGGCTGTGGGGGATCCCAGCGTACGGCGAGGACGTCGCTGCGAGCACCTGCCCCGCGTACCGACGTAGCCACGCCCATTGTGTTTGTTTGCCATCCGCGGCAAGTCTAAATCCGGCCGTCCACAACGGCTCTACATCGCCCCCCCCCCCCCTGTACAGCTCGCAGCCGTCCCGGCTGCAACAAAATCGCAATAAAGATGCATCCCCCCCTTGAACCCGTGTGTGCCTCACAAATTTTTAACAACAACAACAACAACAAGAACAAACCAACACGATGCACCCCGACCGAATAAATACCCCATCCCGTAAAAACAACATATATACAAGAACCGAGGGCGGTCGCCCGGAAGGGTCGCGTTGGCGGCCGGCCTCACAAAAGTCTGCGCATTCTGGCACGCGTCCTTGCAGCGGGGCCGTCACAAGGGACCCCATTGGTTCGGCCAGTGGCGGTTGTTAACAGTCCGGGTGTGAGGGTGTCTGGCTCCGCTGCAGAGCGACCCCCGACCCCCCCGGGGGGGGTTGGCGGTCGTGAGCGTGTCACTCCTGGTGCGCCTGGAGGTGGAACAGACGGTGTTAAGTCAGGTGACAGCAGAGAAGTCGTACTCCGGGAGTCGGTGGATCCCCCACATGTTTGGCCACGCGTGTGTGAAGTAGAACCATGGGGCGCAACGAACGGTTTTAACCTGGAGGGGTGCACAAACCACCGACGTTTCCCCAAATTTGATACGCACACATTGTGGCTGCAAAACCTGCACCACCTCCACGGGCCCCCGCCACGGCCGCACCAGTTTAGACGAGGTTGCCAGCGGGACTTGGGGACAGTGCAACCACGCCTGGTCACCCGGCTTCCACTGAAGCACGTGCACCCGACCCAGCCTGAGCCTCTCATTCGCCTTCTGGCGGAGTTCAGAGTTCTGCATGGCCGCCTCCCGCGCCTCTGTCAATTTAGCGACGTTGAATTTCACATGTTCGGCCAATTTGGATTTACTATGCGGCGTGGAGATCCCCAGCTGAGTCGGAACAGGTGGGTTAGGCTCGCGGCCATACATTAGGAAAAAGGGCAAAAACCCGGTCGCCGCATGGGGAGCCATCCTGTATGCTGCCAAAACCCCCGGGATATGAAGGTCCCAATCGTTCTGGGACTCAGACACCTGCTGGGACAGCATGGACGTGATGGTCCGATGCAGCCGCTCCACCATTCCGTCCGTTTGCGGATGATATGGGGAGGTACAAATCTTTTTCGTTCCCAGGAGCTCGCACACCTCGTGGAGAAGTTTCCCCGAAAAATGTTTACCCTGATCGGTCAGCAGCCGCTCTGGAGCACCTTTGTCGAGGACATAGCCCTGGACAAAGGCCTCCACGATGGCTGCTGCCGACTGGTTGGCGAGGGGCCAGGCCATAGGCCATCTCATAAAATATTCTACCCCAGTTAACAGGTATCTATTCCCCCTAGGCGTAGCGGGGAATGGGCCCAAAATATCTAGTGCGACGAGCTCGTTAACTCGGGAAACTTTTACGGACTGTAAGGGTGGGTTAGACCCCTTCGCTGGTGGCTTCCTCTGCGCGCACTGGGTGCATGACCCCAACAGGTCCTCCACATCCCTTGACATGCCCTGCCATGAAAAATCTAGTTGCGCAGCCCACACGACCCTACCCCGCAACGCAGAAGGCACCACCAGCCGGTGTCGACGGGATTTGCCGTCCCAGTGCATGAGAAGGCCCCGGACCAACCCCCAGGAGTCGACATTTTCACCCCCCCGCACGATTCCCCCGATGCGACGGCGCAAAGCGAGGAGGGAGGTGTCCTCCATTTGGAGGCGCCCCCACTCCGCAACCGACAACCCCAGCCAGGAATCCCTCCCTTCTTGCTCGATAGGACCGACAACGGAAGGCGCATCGGCGGCGGCTGCTAAAACCAAATTAGAGCTGACATTCGGAGGTCTGCAACGCCCCGAACCCAGAAGGCAAGCGCACTCAGAGGTGGGTGGTAATCGTGACAGAGCGTCCGCGTTGGTGTGGCGAGTGCCCTTACGATAGGTAGTTGCAAAATCGAAATCCTGAAGGATTTCCAACCATCGAGACAATTGTCCCGATGGCTGTTGAACCCGCAAAGCATACTGCAGTGCCGCATGATCTGTGCGGACGGTGAAACGCCGACCGTACAGATATGGGCGGTATTGTTGAATGAAGTACACGATTGCCAATAGTTCCCTACGGGTAACGCAGTATCTTTGTTCCGCCGGAGACAACACCTGACTGCCGTACGTAACCACATGTTGCACGCCCCCAATAACCTGGGAGAGAACGCCCCCGATGCCCGTGTTGCTTGCGTCTGTATCGAGCAAGAAGGGTTTCGTAAAATCCGGGTAACTCAATGGCGGAGCCCCGACTAGGGCGTCCCGGAGCGAGCGAAAAGCAGCGTCTTCCTCCTTACCCCAATGAAATTTGACCCCCTCAGATGTCAAGGCATGTAAGGGTTTCACAATGGTAGCGAAATCAGCGACAAACCGGCGGTAATACGATGCGATACCGATGAAACTCCTGACCTCACCCACCGAGGTGGGAGTCGGCCAGGAGCTGACACATTTCGTTTTGGCGGGATCAGTGGCAATACCTGAACGACCCACAATGTGACCCAAATAGCGCACCGATTCGCGGAGCAAGAAACACTTCTGGGGCTTGAACTTCAAATTAGTAGCCCACATTTTGAGAAAAACGGCACGCAACCTCTGGAGGTGTTCATCGAATGTTCTACTAAAGACGATGACATCATCTAGGTAAATCAGACACGAATCCCACTGCAAGCCAGCCAGAACCAATTCCATTAATCGCTGAAAAGTTGCCGGCGCGGAATGTAATCCCATCGGCAAGCGATTAAATTGGAAAAGGCCCTGCGGTGTATGGAAAGCAGTTTTCGGTTTGGACTCCTCATCCAGAGGGAGCTGCCAGAACCCGGACAGTAAATCCAATGTGGAGAAGAACCGCGCCCCTGCCAGGGCATCAAGCGATTCATCCATCCGGGGAAGCGGGTATGCGTCGGCTACAGAAATTTTGTTAAGCCGACGGAAATCCACACAAAAACGCAATGATCCGTCGTGTTTTTTAAACAGAACGATCGGCGCGCCCCAAGGGCTGGTGGAAGGGGATATGATATCCGCAGCTAGCATGTCATCTACAGCCGATTTAACATGCTCCTTTTCGGCGGGACTTAACCGAAAGGGATTTTGGCGGATTGGCGCGCTGTTACCCGTGTCAATATGGTGTTTCAGCAATTTAGTACAGCCAATATCGTATTTATTTAGACTAAAAACGTCTGAAAATTTGCGAAGGAGGACTCGAAGCCTCTCACGTTGTGGATCGGACAGGTCCACCGATCCCGCGCAAAGCGCATCGAGCCACCCCTCATCACGATCTGAAGTTGGTAGCGAGGGCGAACCGGCGCTCACCTGAGCAACAACCGGTTCATCACGAGGCACCGGCGTTGCGTGCGCGAGCACGGTCCCCTGAGGAACCACGGCCGTTCGTGACCCCACATTGAGGACCGCGATGAAGGGGTCCCCGTCCCCTTTGACCATGGTCTGGACCGCTACCAAGTCGGGTCCGTTGACCCCGGCCCTCGATGGTCCCAACAGAACCCCCCGATCCCCGACGCCCTCCGCAAATGGTCGCCGCAGCCTAAGAGGTACGAGCATTTAAGCTCCCGGCGGTACGCGTACCGTCCTCGCGACCAGCGCCGGTACCGTCGCAAACGCCGTACGGACAGTGGTAGCGGGGGGTGACAAAAAGGCCATACGTCGGCCCGACAGGAGCTCAATGCATCCTTGGTCGATCAGTATACGAATGGGCATTTTGGCCAAGAAATCCGTCCCCAACAGGCACGGAACCGCCAGCGAGGAGGAGACCAATATCGGGCCGGATAATTTAATGTCCCCAATACAAATTTGCGCGCGGATCTGTCCGATAATGCCCAACGAACCCCCGTTAGCAGCGTAACATGGAACATCAACAGGGAGCAAGGGACGACTTTGAATGGGGAGAATGTTGTAAATCAAATCGGACACAATAGTCGCCGATGCTCCCGGATCAATCAAGACCCGTACCTCGACCCCATCAATATGTCCCACAACAACCGACGACCCCGACGACGCGGCAACAACACGATGAGCCAACTCGGACCACTGGGTCGGTTGGACCGCACACCCCAAGGAGGTACGTTTTGGCGTGACAATGAATAATTTCTGACCCCCGTTCGTTGCGTTGTGTGAGTGAGTGGCAGGTGTGTGTATAGGCCAAACATGTGGGGTGCCACGACTCGCCGGAGTTTGCTGGGGAGACTTGGGTTGAGGCGCGACGTCCTGGCGAGGCGTCGCACCACGCTGTCGAGGAGCCCGGCATCCCGAAGCCACATGGCCCCGGAGGCCACAGTTGTAGCATCGCATGAGTGCTGCTGATGACTTGGGCTGATCCCGGTGGCTCGGTCCGTCCCGAGCTGGCCGTACTCCGGACCTCCACTCCGTCGGGCGATCCACAGCACAGATGTCTTCCGCTGGGAGGGCGGATGCAGCCATGGTATGGCTGGCCGTCGCTTTGCTGGACTTCCGACGTTGGGCCAGCAGGTTGGCATGGATATGCCGGGCGGCCCTCAACGAACATATTTCCGCGTCGTCTTCAGCCAAGACAACGATGTCCAAATCATTGGCCAGCAGCAGCAGCTTCTCCGTGACCATGGCGTCCACCCCATCCTCGTCCATCCGTGGAAAAGCCGTTTTCGCCAGGGCCAGGAGAGCCGTGCGGTACGCCAGGGGTGACTCCTTGGCGCCCCGCTGACGATCGTAAAACAGCTGACAACAGTCCGAGGGTGGTCCATAGACCACGGCGAGGAGTTGCAGCGCCATTTGCAGCGTGGCGCGCTTCGCCCTTGGTGCCGAGGTGAGAGTGGCGAGGGCATCGCTGTCAAGCATCGCCGGCAGCGCACGCAACGCCTCGTCGTCGGTCCATTTTGCCATCTCTTGATGGGCAAGGAAGCGCCTCTGGAAGCCACCCCAGTCACCTTCTCCTCCCACGAATTCCTTTAGAGGTGGCAGTCATTGTTGCAGCACAGCGTCCGTAGGCGAAAAACGCTCTCCGTCACTCCGTGCAGCTTTGGCGGGTTGATCGCGTGGCAATGGCGGTTGCCGTGGTGACGTTTCGCTGTCTGCCGCAGCCGACGTGGCTTGTGGTTGGTGAGTATCGGCCACGTGACGTATCCCTGCCTCGCCGTCAGCCTGCACTGTACTTATGGCAGGAAATTCAAACTCAGCGTCCTTGGAAATGGCGGGAAGCGGCATCTTATGCCGGCCGCCATCGGCCCGCGCAGCTCCTCCCGCACCCAGCCGGGTAATTTCTTCCAGCATAACGGCTGCAGCATACAGCAATTCGGCCAGTCGAGAGTGTGCCAGCCGCAGTCCTTCAGGCGACGGTCCCCACTCGTCCTGACACTGCGGTGTAGGTGGACTTGGCTCCTGCTGCTCGAGTCCGCCCGCAGCCATCTCTGGCTCGAAGTCGGCCGTGGTTTCCTCCGCCTCGGTCTCTCTGGTACGAGCTGTGCGTTGCGTCTCCATCCTTGTAGAACCACTTCCGACACCAGATGTAGTATGGTTCCAGGGAGACTTGACACGTAGTTGGAGGCACACGCTTATTTATTAACACCAGCACGTAACTCGGAAGCTTACAGTAACTGAAGGGGTATTGGCCCCTTCACCCGTCTAGCTACGGAACACAACAGCCTAGCTCACAGCTAGCTTACACCTAGGTTACGGCACCCCGAATACCCAGACCCGCTCTTAGAAGAGCGTCGGTTCTGGGCTCTGGGGGCCACGCCGCTGGCTTGCCTGGTCGGTCCTTAAAAGGACAGCAATCCCAGGGAGTTCCAAGGCCGGTCTAGCTGGTCTTCTTTCTTCACTGGTTACAGCTTCACACTCGACCCAGAGCCCTTCGGCTCACCGCCTTAAATAGCCATCTCCCCCCTGAGGGGAGGGGCTGTGGGGGATCCCAGCATACGGCGAGGACGTCGCTGGGAGCACCTGCCCCGCGTACCGACGTAGCCACGCCCATTGTGTTTGTTTGCCAACCGTGGCAAGTCTAAATCCGGCCGTCCACAACAGCTCTACATCGACAATAGCGATGGGGAAGGTTGCACACCGTGTTTTGATAGCTAGCAGAACACATCGCGATTAATTGGCCACTTCGTTTAAACAAAATGGGCAAATTCCATTATATTCTATTCTTGCGTGTGACAATATTGTTGAGGGATCTAAATGGCTATAATGTCGAGGTTCTGCCAGCCATGGTGAGAGAGGGCTTCAGGAGAGCGTTTGTGTCGCTTTCCATGGGCACGTAAGGAGATGTTAGTCGCATATTATTTAATTGCACTAACCTTATTGTCAGCACGAACTGAGAAGGCAATTCCAAAGCATTTCACAGACCACAGACTTTGTCAGTGACCACCTTTTTTTAGGAACACACGTAAATATTCCCTGACTCCCAGGCAGTGGCGGCTCCTGCAAAATCTCTCAGGGGGGGCAAATGTCTGGATGATTGATAAGGATAAGGTCCACCCATGCAATGGATAAATTGACAGCTTAAGCATGTTAAGGCAACTTCACTTCTTTAATATTAATGGAAAATAAAGTGACTCTTACAATACATCTTGTTTGTTTCTATACTCACTATTAAAACAAACCACTCAAGTTTATTTTATTAAAGATTCCACTAGGTGGCCAAAAATTATATTGTTGGATGAAACGTGCTTACGTATGATGACGCAAGCACGTATGATGACGTAAGCACGTTAGGGCGAGCCCTCCCGGAAGCCATAGAGAATGCATTGCAGCGCCCCCGTTCGAAAAAAAAAACATCTTTGAATGTAAGTCTATGGGGCCACTCGGGGCGATTCTCAGCCGGAGTGAAATCGCCCAAAAAGAGGCGGTACTCCACAGAACGTGACATGACGCTGATTGGACTATATCCAGAGGCTGCAGTGACGGCTAGCGTGACTCTGTGGTTGAATGACATTGGTGGTGCGTCGCCCAATCGCCCTAATGAAGAAACCGCCCCTGCTCCCAGGGAAGAAAGTCTTCTTAGTCGTGACAGGCGGGCGGGAGTGGTGCGGGAATGGAAGTGGCGCGGGGGCGGCAGTGGCCCGGCAGTGACCAACGTGTGGGGCGAACTCGGTGGTAGCGTGTTCACCGCTTGTTGCAGAGGGTTCGCGGCTCGACTCTCTGCGGGCCACCCTGGTTAATACTGCAGCTGATGTACGAAATCTAAAATACTACGCAGAAGCCGTCTGCTTCACAGTGTATGTTAAAACCTATAAATGAGTAGGCTATTGTGTGCGGGCAACGTGGTGCAACAAACATTCATCGGCACATCCCTCATTCGGGATTACACACAAAAACAAAAACAAAGATCCTCCGTATAGCCTTAACAGACTGTTGGGGGAAGTGCTGTTAGTGAGTAGCACCTATGAAGGCGGGCACAGCACACGAGGGGGTGGGTGGCCAGCACCATGCACGGCCGCCTTTGTCTCCCCAGTGGTGATGTTTTTACACACCGCACACCTGGTACTCATTTGAGGCTGTGTTGACCTAGGTGAGGCCCAGGACCGGATCAGATAATCGTCACCGATGTTGGCCGTGAGCGGGAATCGAACTCGGGTAACCAGGTTCGGAGCGCAGTGCGCTAACCACTACAATACCGCTCCCCTAAATTACACACACACATACAGACACACAAAGACAAGGATTCCCCATATAGCCTGAACAGACCGTTGGGGCAAGTGCTGTTAGCGAGCACCTATGAAGGCGGGCACAGTGCACGAGGGGGTGGGTGACCAACACCACGCCCGGCCGCCTTTGTCTCCCCTGTGGCGATGTTTACACGCCGCACAAGGTACTCATTTGAAGCTGAGTCGACCTAGGGGAGGCCCATGACTGGTTCAGATAATCATCACTGGTGTTGGCCGTGAGGGGGAATCAAACTCGGGTCGCCAGGTCCGTAGCGCAGCACGCTAACCGCTACATCACCGCTCCCCAAACACACAGACACACACACAGCAACATCACACCCCCTCCCCCCCTGTGAAACTCCTGCAGGCTGTTTGTGTGCAACGTAGCGCCTTCATGATAGCCCTGCGCAGGAGACACACGTCGCGAATACCAAATGTGCTCAATTGCGATCGTCGTCATTATAGCAATCGTGCAATCATGAAGAGGATACAATTCCCGCTTCGCTATCCCTGCCCTAGGTAGCCGCTCTCGGGGGCTCCCGTAGCCGTTGGAAACGTGACGAGGCCGCAGCGTTCACGATGTCGCGGCGAAAGTGGTTGACGGTCAAATCTTCACAGTCAGAAATGGAATGTTGCATTGTAAGTAATGGAAATAATAATGCCATTTATTTTCCTAAAGCAGCCTCACTGAGTCTCAAAACTTGTTGTTATTTATTTTTTTGCCAAACAAGGCTCTTGCGCAGGATTCTTTGACCAGTTCCATCAATGACTGTTTGGTATGTATGAGAAAACTGGAGTACCCAGAGAGAAAAAATACACAGACACGTGAAGGAAATACATTTCAGCACAGAGTCAAGAATCTGACTGTACTTCCCTCTCCTGATCACCTCTCAGCATTATCTCATTAACGTCGTCATGATCATCACCACCACGATTTTCATAATCCTCAGGCCGTGAGGCTGGGCACTACCATGGCTCGGTGGTGACGCCACCGTGTTAAGATTGTAATTCGCTTAACCTGCGAATTATTTTTTGCTTTGACATTTTTTATCATTGTAAATTTTAATTTTTTATTTTGAAAAATTAAGTTTGCCAATTTTTCTTTCTCGAGCGCGTAACTGTGAAACGCACAGCATGAGCGTGAAGTGTGTCCCTTAAAAGATAAATCGCATAATTTCAAATTTGCGCTCTGGAGGGGGGCGCATTACGCGAGGGATGCCTGTATGTTGTATATCGAAAACAGTGCACAATTTTTAATGTTAACTAAAATACATTTCCATTTACTTAGATGACATCATCATGTTTGGCCACACGTTCGAGGAGCATTTGCAGAGGTTGCGGACAGTGTTCTCCAGGGTACGGTCGGCAAATCTTAAATTGAAACCCGCTAAGTGCCATTTGCTACAGACCTTGGTGCAATATTTGGGCCACATTGTTAGTGCTAATGGAATAACGATGGATCTGGACAAAATGGCATGCATACGCGATTGGCCAACCTCCAAGTTGGTGGGTGAAGTGCACAGTTTTGTCGGGTTTGCGTCAAATTACCGAAGGTTTGTTCTGCAGTTTGTGATGGTTGCAAAACCCTTACACGCCTTAACGGGTAAAAATCAGAAGTTTAAATGGGGCCAGGATGAGGCCGCGATCGCTGCGCTGTGAGATCGCCTTTCCAATGCACCTCCTCTTGACTATCCAGATTTTTCCCTGTCGTTCATACTGGACACTGATGCTAGTGACATAGGCATAGGGGCTGTCCTGTTCCAGGTGAAGAACGGGGTGGAAACGGTGATCGCGTACGGAAGTCATGTCCTGTCAACCGCTGAGCAGCAGTACTGTCACCAGCAGGGAATTGTTGGCCACGGTGTACTTCGTTCAACAGTACAGGCCTTATCTCTATGGCAGAGACTTTGTAGGCTGCACGGAACACGCGGCCCTCCAGTACTCTCTGAGAATAGATTAACGCGGACAGTGCACCTCGGGCATGTTAACCGTGCAATGAGACTTTTATTGGCCGGGAATGTCAAACAATGTCTTCCATTTGATCAAAGGTTGCACTGATTGCACGCGCCACAAGTCGCCATCACAAAAAATCTCAACCCCCGTTACAGTCCATCACGGTATCCCCCATTAACAAATTTGGTGCGCTTGACATCCTGGGGCCCTTTCTGGTTACGCAAAAGGGGAAAAATTTTATCCTAGTCAGGGTTGAGTATTTTTCCCGGTGGCCAATTGTTTGGCCATTGCCCGACCAAATGACTGCATCCATAGCCGATGCATTTTTGCATGGCTATGTGATGGATAAGGGGGCCCCCCGAGCAGCTTCTCACGGATCAAGGTCGAAATCTCTTGTCCAAGCTGCTGAACGAAGTGTGCGACGTGCTGGGTACAAAAAAGATTAGAACATCACCATACCATCCCCAAACGGATGGTATGGTAGAACGCCTGCACAGAACCCTGACATCGATGCTCTGTCAGGCAATTAATGAGGCACAGACAGATTGGGATTTGCACATTCCGGGAGTCTTGGCGGTATACAGGATGGCCCTACAGGCCTCTATGGGATTCTCCCCGTTTTTTCTCATGTATGGGCGGGAAAACGAACCCCCTTTGAAGAACAATTGGGTATGGCCTCGGGGAGGAAGAGAGCAGCCATGCCCGTTCCACTGCAGGTCACGCTGCGTTGTGTCTCTGACGCTCAGAAAGCGGCCAGAGAAAACACTGCCAAGGCGCAAGCTGCTAATTAAAAGAATGCGGGGTGGCATGAGCACGTGCATCGGGGACAGGGCCTGGTTATACTGCCCTCAGGTGCTGCTGGGTACGTCCCCCAAGTTACATCGGCCATGGCAAGGTCCCGTCGAAGTGGTGGAAGTCAGGAGGTCTCAGTGTGTGAGAATTCAGGCGGGACGCCGCCGTTGGTTCGTTTACCCGTCATGCCTGAAACCATATGTTCAGCACCCTGTTGACAGCTCACTCCCAAGCCTTGTGCGGCCGATGTCTGGTGGTTCCAGCGAGCCGAGGAAATCGACCAAGGAAATTGTCCCTCAAGAAAAATGTGTTGTGCCCACAGTTTCCAAGTCCCTGAAGCCAGGGGAACCTCAAGAAGCCGCCACGTGCGATGGACCGGGAACTGGAGCCCGGTCAAATTCCTCAGAAGAGTCCAGGGATGAGCCTATCCCTTCAAGGCTTTTCTGCAAGCCCCCATTGCCCGGAGAGGCACAGAAATTCACCCAGATCGATGGACTGGCGTCAAGGACCCGGTCAAAGTGCCTACAATTCCGGTAAGCGGATCTCCCAAGTTGTGTTTTACATGCAGGATTTTTCCACCCTAACAAGCGTTGGGCGTCGGGTTATTCTACACAGTTCGTCTTGTCCTAATGTTTGTCGGTCGTTGGGTTGTTATTTATGCATTTCGGCTGCCCTTAATGTTCGTCGGACATCAGGCAAAATATAGTTTTACTGATGCAGTTCTTCGGCCTTGACGCGGTACACTGCCATCATGAGCCGATACGGCTGATTGTTTTGAGAAGGGGGGGGGTGATGTCGAGACAGTCCGGGGGTAGAGACAGTACGTGTGGAGACAGTGCATGGGTGGAAACAGTGTGTGTGTGGAGACAGTGCCGTTGCAAGAACAGTACGTGGCCCAGTGGTCACGAGGGGTAATCACGGAAGGGGAACCATCTGGGAAGTTTAGGAATGGGCTCGAGGGTTCGAGAAAGGGGACGTGGCCAGGGCCGGAGTGAGGGCCACATCGGCAATAAAAGGAGGCGAGAGGCAAATTTCGGGGCTGCCGTGGGATCGGGGTGGACTGTCTTTACGCGGTCGCTGTCTTCGGGCCGTTGCTGTCTTTACGTCACTATCTTCGTGTCGTCGCTGTCTTCGCATCGTTGCTACTTGCGTGCCATCCCTGGCCCAAGTGATCTGTATGTTATCCCTGCCCGAGTCAATATATCTGCGTGAAGTGCCCTAAATAATAAATAAAGAAACTTCAACAGTTCATGTTGTCCGAGAGTCACTGCACTAGTACAGCACATCAGTATGTTGTAGAGTTAAGCCACAATATTAACACAACATTTACAATTGTAAATGATGTGGGTTACTCTCCAGCACACCGGTGTGCTGAAATAGTAACGAAGTGCCATGTTTTGTTTATGTGACAAGCTTTACTAATTGCCTATATCGGGTGATGGCAGGTTTAACGACACATTTATATTTACAAGATCAAACCCAAAAACATATATTATGTTAAACTGTTGTTTGGCTGCCTGGATGTTGTGAGGTGTGAGGGTCCGTGATTAACTCCTCCGTGGATGGCCTGGTGGGGGTGCAAGGCATCAGTAAGATTTTCTGATCGCAGCTCAAGTGGGGTGGTCAGAAGCTGCGCATCTGCAAGTCCTGCAGAGGTTGCGCCTTCACCTCAACCTCCGACCACCAACCCTCTCTGCATTCCTTGCCCAGTAGCAGAGTTGGCGGCAGCCCTCGCTCCAATCCAGCAGCTGTGGTTGTCTCTGAGCCCCCCCACGCCGCTGTAACAACGCCGCAGGAGCATCCCCCCGTCCGCAAGGGGGATTTAAATCTTGTGAGCGATCGCTTTAGAAATGGTGACCCCGCCCCGCCCAACAAGGAAAAGGGGGCAGTGGACTCCACTAACCTGGCTTGTGCCCTCATTGTCTTCTCTTCACTCGTGCCATCATACCCAAGAGGCACTTCGTACCCAAGAGGCACTTTATACCTTATGTTTATGGTTGAATTGAGACCGTGGCACAAACATGGCTCATTATTTTATCTTTTTTGTCAAATGGACACATTTAAATACGTATGTACGTATAATTAAATGATTATGCAGTAAGTCCGAATGAGCGGCCTTGTCATAGGAATTTCCTCATAACGTTCAAATGCCAGTCGGGGGGTGGGGGGGAGTGAACTGAGCCAATCGACGCAGCAGGTGTATAAAATGAGTAGCACTTTGTGACTTGTCAATAGCGGCCATCCTATGGACAGTCCGGTCACAGCCACGACCCAACGCAAATTTACACCCCACTGGCTCAGGGGCCATCAAGAGACGAGTTGCTGCCCCACTGGTGATATGGAGAGGAAGCGCCCGGCTGTTTTGGTGAATATCGATCATTCACAGGATACGACGTGAGCTATAAACCCAATGTCACGTGTGGTAGTGACCATCCCATCAAGGAGAATAGGTCGCCATAGCCAATGATGATGCCACCTTTGTCACGCCATTCCTTCCAAGATTACTGCACGATTCGCACCTACCCCCAAGGGTGCTAACTTCTGGGTCCTACTCCATTTTCTGCCTCAATCACGTGGCCTCCCCCATCCTGCATGCTTTCCGCTAATCACAACCTCCTCCACCTCGTGACTGCATCTCCAACAATCGTGCATTGCTCAAGCAAGTTCGAGATGACGTTACTCCTGCCACAACCACGGCCATGCTAACCGCTGCGGTATCTGCACCGCTTGCCCCGCCGGGTCCCTGCATGCCCTGCTGGGTCCCCCCCTCCCACCCTGGGTCCCCGTGTGTCCTGCTGGGTCCCCCTCCCTTGGGGCCTCACGTACTCTGCTGCCATCCCCCCCCCCCCCCCCTGGGTTCTCGTGTGCCCTGCTGCCCCCCCCCCCTGGGTCCCCGTGTGCCCTGCTGCCCCCCCCCCCCTGGGTCCTCATGTGGCCCGTTGGGTCCCCCTCTGGGTCCCTGCGTGCCCCGCTGATTCCCTCCCCCCCCAGGTCCCCGCATGCCCCGCTAGCTTCTCGCGCTGTCACCATTCCACGTCTGACTTGCGCTTGTTCTGGGCGCGACGTTCGCATCGCTGAAACTGCAGAACTGCATAATGCGGCAGATTCCTCCGTGGAATAATTTTATAACATCTGTGCATAGTCACAGATTACAATATACGGTATTATACAAATGCTTCTTTTACGGTAATATACAAATGCCACAGGTCTTTAGAGAGACCTGGGGCATTAATATTTTAGGGTATGATCCAAACTGGTAACAAACAAAACGAGCGTCGATTGTGTGCCAAGACCTCTCCAATAGCTCGATGCGACTGGCGCATTCGCACAAGAATGATATTAAATCTGCACTCGCTGTGCAAGTCAGAGTCAAAGTTGTCTCCCAGCAATCGAACGAGCGACGGGGACCAGTGATGCTCCGTCGACAGCAAAGAGGCCAACAGTAGAATTTCCACTTTCCATTAATGAGGTCACGAACTGAAAATTGAACGAGAAAACGTTGGGAACTATTTAATGGGAGCTCGCGCGTCAGGTTTTTTTTGGCCCTTTATTTACAGCATCCACGCCGTGATTAAAGATGTATTACAAATGCCTCGCTTTTCCCTCTTCCGCACTCCACCAGCTACAGCCATTCCAGCTTGTGAATAGCACATTCAGCAAAATAATAATATTGGCCTACGAAAACCTTTCTTTATAATGAATTACCTGAAATAGATACACAAATAAGCTATTGAAGACGTGAAAATGATCTCTTCATTGTATCTCTTATCACTTTACCTCATCACTTTATGTCTTCACTTCATCTCATCACTTTCTCGCATCACATTCCCTCTCATTACTTTCTCTCTGATCACTTTATCTCTCATTGCTTTATCTCGAATCACTTTATCCCTTGTCTCTTTATCTCTCGTCAATTTATCTCATCGCTTTACTTTTCTCTCTCTCTCTCGATGCAGTAGTTGTGCAGAGTTCCAGATGCGATTCGCGGACAGCCAAAATCGCGGATGGCAAGTTCGTGTCTAACCAGGGAATACTGGACAGAAGCAAGGATACAATCCAGTTGCAGACACGTGATGGCAGACCAGGTTCGCCGGTCTAAGACACCGGTTTATCTTGGGAATATAACTGAGTATGGCTGCAGGATAGGATGGCAGGTTATTGAGCACAAACCTCATCAAGTGTCCCCAATGTATGGTCGCAGAGACTGCAGTGAAGTGATAAAAAATAGCGTTCAGTGATTCCCCGGAGGAGTTGATTGGAGGTGCGGGGAAAGGACAATAAAAAGAAAACACTAAAAGCACTTCTTAATAAATGAGATTTGTCAATCTAGGTGATTTTTAAAAAAATGCAGGGATGCAGTCCAGTTGCAGACACGTGATGGCAGACCAGGTGCACGAGTCTAAGACACCGGTTTATCCTTGGAATGTAACCGATGATGGCTGCAGGATAGGAGGGCAGGCTATTGAGCACAAACCTCATCAAGTGTCCCCAATGTATGGTCGCAGAGACTGCAGTGAAGTAATAGAAAATAGCGTGCAGTGATTCCCCCGGAGGAGTTGATTGGAAAGAGGAGAGATGAATGCACTGAAATATGAGGTTGTAGTGGACCCCCGGGATGCGCTGGCTTCTGTGACGCTAATGATTATTGAAGGTTACGAGAGTTGTGCGTTTATAAATACACTGCGTATTGTTTGGTGACGAAAACACAAATGAAGTT
The DNA here is from genome assembly GCF_015708825.2 of Lethenteron reissneri. NCBI lineage: Eukaryota > Metazoa > Chordata > Hyperoartia > Petromyzontiformes > Petromyzontidae > Lethenteron > Lethenteron reissneri. Next base: position 1,370,614 of record NC_083822.1, read on the forward strand.
CAAGTGGTGGCAGTTGCGATGCAGACAAATGGTACTGAAAATAAAAAAAGATCTCGCTGTTCAAATCACGTTAACATTTTATGTTCACGCACATCGTAGACGCTTCTGGCATAAGAGACAACTGCATTACCCTGAGATGTGTGCATGAACTTTGTGTGGAACACCATATTTCTAAAAGCTTTGTAAAAAAAAAAATTTGTACATTAAAAGTTAAGATATTTGCAGGAAGACTCCGGGATTTGATGCGCCTATTTTGACGCGCCAGTTTCAGACACTGGCATTGTGGGAATTGTATGAAATTGGCAAGAACAACAAAAATATGGCAAATGCTCATGCCTGGCATCGACCGCGTGCAGGATATCAATCAGACGCCAGAAAAAAAAAACGTAACAAGTCGCAATGACCGTCATACCTGGCCCTCTGTAGGCCACAAGAGACGGAATCGACCCGGTGGAAATTGATGCGGTCTTCCAGAGCTGTTACAAAACAGAGGCCTAAATTAAAAAATACGATTTTTTTTAAATGATTCGCAACTGAGTGTGACTGCGCTACCAGGATGGCTCTACGTTGTTACCATTCCTGGCTGTATTGTAACTGTAGACTGTTACTGTATTAATGAATGCATTAATTATGCTACCGTTCATATGCATACCATAAATATACTTTGACTTAAACACGTAGGTGATCGCATCCAATATTATGAGTCTTAATCGAGATATGGGTGAGGCCAGGTATTCATCGGGGCACATTTCTGTCGTACACACATACACACAGCCAAACCCGCCGTCTAGCAGCGGAAAATGCACGATGGTTGCAGTTCACTCCTCGTCCGGTGAGTTCAAGAACAAATTATCACAACCAAATACAGCGGCAATTAGCTACACCCTGAGAGTCATCTCACCTTTGTATTAATCAGAACGCACCTCGAGAGAGTGCGCTAACTGTGCGTGTTAACTCTTGAGTGGCCGGCCCATCTCGGTGTGAATGGGGTGGTTTCTCCACGTCAGGTGCATATCTCCATCAACCCACACTGATCAGTGTGGCGAAGTGCGGTCAGTTCTTTGCGCATGTTAATGTCCAAGGAGCATGCCACCTGCGTTTTGGAAATAACGGAATTGACTTTTCTTCGTCTTCGAAAAAGGGTACCAGGCTGGCTCAGGCATCGCCTGACTGAGAAACCCCGGCAGTAAAAAGTCAAGTTTCTGTCACTTCAACCAGGGCACTTCATGGTTGGATGGCAAATGATTATGTGATCGTGGCTGGCTGGCTCATTTCACATTCAAGCCCAGGACCCTCCAAACAGTGCTTGGGATAAGTGCCCTACACCGGCATTAGCCTCCCTGAGCCACCCGTTCACTCGTGAGGAGGTGTTTCATTAATCACCGCTCGGCTTGCCCCCCATCCCCCCAAAAATGGCCTCATTATCTTAACTAAAAGTTATTTGATGCCAGTCTGACCCAATAAACGCGTTGTTGCCTTAGCTTAATTAATTACAGCAAAGGTCTCCCGACATCAGCCTTCTGCCACCTTGCCCAAAGACAAAGATCCCCCCGTGTGGCCTGTAACAGACTGTTGGGGGCAAATCGCCGTCACTGAGTACCTATGAAGGTCGGCAGGGCTCACGAAGGGGTGGATGGCCAACAGCACACCCGGCCGCTTTTGTCTCCCCTGACACTCACTTGAGGCCGAGTCGACCTCGGGGAGGCCTCAGGACCGGTTTTGATAATCGTCACTGGTGTTGGCCGTGAGCGGGAATCGAACTCGGGTCGCCGGGTCCATAGTACTAACCGCTGCACCACCGCTCTCCACCACCGTGCCCTCCACTGCCCACACAGCCGTCTGGCCACCGGATGGAATGATGCGCAGCTTATTTGCAGGACGCGTTCTGCACCAGTTACAGTGTCTTCCTGCTGTTGCCCTACCCATTCACATTTGCAAGCAGCATGCAAAGTGCACGGACAAATTATTTCCAACTTGTTTGTTTTCAGTATAATGCCACTTTTTCATCACCGTCGCTTTGGTATCTGCTTCACCCTAACTAAAATGGCGCCTAATCCTATCCGTAATATAGTGCCTAACCCTAACGGTAATGGTTGATAAGATAGAGAAGGGAGCGGTGATGGTTGATGAGAGAGACAAAAGAGTGGTGATGGTTGATGAGAGACAGATGGGAGCGGTGATGGTTAATGAGAGAGAGAAGGGAGTGGTGATGGTTGATGAGAGAGAGAAGGGAGCGGTGATGTTTGATGAGAGAGAGAAGGGAGTGGTGATGGTTGATGAGAGAGAGAAGGGAGTGGTGATGGTTGATGAGAGAGACAAGGGAGGGGTGATGGTTGATGAGAGAGACGGGAGGGGTGATGGTTGACGAGAGAGACAAGGGAGGGGTGATGGTTGATGAGAGAGACAAGGGAGGGGTGATGGTTGATGAGAGAGACAAGGGAGGGGTGATGGTTGATGAGAGAGACGGGAGCGGTGATGGTTGATGAGAGAGACGGGAGCGGTGATGGTTGATGAGAGAGACGGGAGGGGTGATGGTTGATGAGAGAGAGAAGGGAGTGGTGATGGTTGATGAGAGAAAAGGGAGCGGTGATGGTTGATGAGAGAGAGAAGGGAGTGGTGATGGTTGATGAGAGAAAAGGGAGCGGTGGTGGTTGATGAGAGAGAAGGGAGCGGTGGTGGTTGATGAGAGAGAAGGGAGCGGTGATGGTTGATGAGAGAGAGAAGGGAGCGGTGATGGTTGATGAGAGAGAGAAGGGAGCGGTGATGGTTAATGAGAGAGAAGGGAGCGGTGGTGGTTGATGAGAGAGAAGGGAGCGGTGATGGTTGATGAGAGAGAGAAGGGAGTGGTGATGGTTGATGAGAGAAAAGGGAGCGGTGATGGTTGATGAGAGAGAGAAGGGAGCGGTGATGGTTGATGAGAGAAAAGGGAGCGGTGATGGTTGATGAGAGAGAAGGGAGCGGTGATGGTTGATGAGAGAGAAGGGAGCGGTGATGGTTGATGAGAGAGACAAGGGAGCGGTGATGGTTGATGAGAGAGACAAGGGAGTGGTGATGGTTGATGAGAGAAAAGGGAGCGGTGATGGTTGATGAGAGAAAAGGGAGCGGTGGTGGTTGATGAGAGAGAAGGGAGCGGTGATGGTTGATGAGAGAGAGAAGGGAGTGGTGATGGTTGATGAGAGAAAAGGGAGCGGTGATGGTTGATGAGAGAGAGAAGGGAGCGGTGATGGTTGATGAGAGAGACAAGGGAGTGTTGATGGTTGATGAGAGAGACAAGGGAGCGGTGATGGTTGATGAGAGAGACAAGGGAGTGGTGATGGTTGATGAGAAAGAAAGGAGCGGTGATGGTTGATGAGAGAGAGAAGGGAGTGGTGATGGTTGATGAGAGAGACAAGGGAGCGGTGATGGTTGATGAGAGAGACAAGGGAGTGGTGATGGTTGATGAGAGAGACAAGGGAGTGGTGATGGTTGATGAGATACCCAAAGGGTGACGGACCCCAACATCTTCAGGGACTGGTCAACGTGCCCCGGCATGGAGAGGCGCCTCACCAATGCGCGGCTCACCAGGATGGGAGATCTGGTAGAGTCTGGAACACGGGGCCGGTGGCTCGGACCAGCAGACATGGCCGCAAAGACAGGGCTGCAGTCGCTCCCGGTGGCTGCCCGGATCCTGGCCGAAGCCAAGGGAGCCTTCTCAGCGACAGCGGGGAGAACGCCTCCCATCGGCGTTGGGGATGACGAGGCCCCTTTCGGTCCCCCTCCACCGGAGCTCTCCGTCGTGCCGCTGCATCGCCAATGCCGACAAGCGAAGGCGGATCACAACCTGTGCCGGCTGGAAAACCTACCGGTGGCCTTCGCAAATGTAAAGAGGAAGGTGCTCTACTCCTACATGGTCCGGTTTCACCAACAGGACACCCTGAGGAACCACAAGGACCATGCCTGGAGGAAAGTGCAAGAGCCTGGACTTGTTGTTCAAGGTCCTCAAAAACATCCTCCTAAGGTTCAGCATCCACTTCTCCCCGACGGTCCTCATCTTTGGATACCAAAAGGGCGACGGACCCCAACATCTTCAGGGGCTGGTCAACATGCTCGCCGGCTATGCCAAGCTCGCCGTTTACAGGGCGGGGAAGGTGGCCCTGGAGGGGAAACGTCCGGCCAGCAGCGTGGGCATCTTCCGCGCTCTGGTCGGAGCCAGGGTGTGGCTGGAGTTCCGCCATGCGTGGCTGACCAACGCCGTGCCGGCCTTCAAGGAGCAGTGGGCGATGGAGGAGGCCATGTGCTCAGTGGCAGATGACGGGGAGCTCTGCATGCAGTTATGAGCTACCCGTCGGAGGCCGTTGGACTGCGAGAAGGGCTGCGTGCAGAACGAGAGAGAGAGCGAGAGAGTGAGCGAGAGAGTGACCGAGAGAGTGAGCGAGAGAGTGAACGAGAGGTGGGGTTTACATAAAGCAAATTTAGAAGAAACTAAATTACGAAATGATGAACGAAGCAAAGTGCCGACTACACCGAGCATCTTCTTGTTTCCACTGATCGTAAAAAGAAAAGAGAGAGAGAAGGGAGCGGTGATGGTTGATGATAGAGACAAGGGAGTGGTGATGGTTGATGAGAGAGAGAAGGGAGTGGTGGTGGTTGATGAGAGAGAAGGGAGCGGTGGTGGTTGATGAGAGAGAGAAGGGAGCGGTGGTGGTTGATGAGCGAGAAGGGAGCTGCTCTGCTGCCACCGCTGTGCCAGGCGTAGAGACGCAGCTCAGCAGCTGTGGGTCGAGCACAATCACTCTGTTAGACCCCTGATATGCTGCCTATGTAAAGGAGAAAAGCAGTCATCTACGAATTTCTATTGTGTGCACCAGACACATTTATTAAAAAGGGAACTATTTTCCCCTTCACTTTATTCAAAAGTGCAGCAGTGTATACAGAGGAAATTGAAAAAAATATTGTTTCCAAATTCTGTTTGATATGTACAATTTTAATAAAACTGGCATGAGATAACCATATTGTGGAAACTGGGCTTATACTCTTTACGTGTTGAATAAAGCAAATATAGTTTAATATTTTAACAGTATTCCGAAAGCAATGGAACTATTGGCAAGTTTTTCTTAGACATGTGTGTGATGTAACATAAATAAAACACTTTCAACAATCATGCAGGAAAAATAAGAGCTCTTCGCATTACCATCCATAAGTAATGTGAACTTTGACATGTCGTACATATAAGTGACTAGTTTCTCCAATATCAATTTGTACAGAGTTAGCCTGATAACTTTAATCTAAATTGTCTTACGGTTGTTATTGTTTGACTTGCATCCCACTGGGATTTTTGCACACAGCGTTCATATACTGTACTGTTTTTTTCTGGAAGACTTTGCTGTTTTTTCCTGGATTTTTCTGTTGCGCGGAGTCACTTTAAGATGTGTCTTGTTCATGTTTTTGTTTGTTGCGGTTGCACTCGAGTCGGTTAGTGGTGGGGGGGTTAGTGGGGGAGGGGGGGTTAGTGGTGGGGGGGGGGGGGTTAGTGGTGGGAGGGGGGGTTAGTGGTGGGGGGGGTTAGTGGTGGGGGGGGGGTTAGTGGTGGGGGGGGGAGTTAGTGGTGGGGGGGGTTAGTGGTGGAGGGGGGTTAGTGGTGGGAGTTAGTGGTGGGGGGCGGGGTTAGTGGTGGGGGGGTTAGTGGGAGGGGTTAGTGGTGGGGGGGTTAGTGGTGGGGGGGGGGGGGTTAGTGGTGGGAGGGGCACCGCCGCGACTCGGGCCAATGAGGAGACGGGCGATTCTAGATTAGAAGCTTTCGTGACTACAAGGATTCATACTCTAAGGTTTTTCGGTAAAGTGACGTAGGTAAAAAATAAATAATAAAAATAATAGAAATAAAATAATAAATCACGACGTTTCGGAGGCAACACAAGTCTCTGTCATCAGGTGGGACCGTCACAGCTAGATTTACTGTCTCACTTAAGACAGTAAATCTAGCTGACTTTTCCGAAAAACCTAAGAGTATGAGGCAGGCGATGTTTCATTCACAAAATGGTCTCGGAAAAAACAATATCAACAACAACAAGGTGCTCTGCAAACCCTCTGGCTACCATCAAAGGTTTGTAACACGAAGCCATTCAGATATACAAACACAGACATACTTTCAACCGTGATGATGGGTACAAACTTAGTAATCATTGGAAAGATGTTATACAACCATGCAAAAAAGATTTAACTACAAATTTTTGGACCATCGTATCTGACAGGCACTATTTTACTTTACCGAGTGTTAACATCCCCAGCGTTTAACAGTACTCTCCTTTTTCGTATTTGATTGTCAGCCAACACTGGTAAAAAACAACATGAGAATTTTCGTTCTCTTCTATCATGTGCACCAACAGGTGCTTGTGCACAAACAGGTCCACGTACACGTACTCCTCGTCCTCTCTTTTAGCCCCCCCCCCCTTCCAACACGTTATCATGTGCAACAACAGGGGCTTGCACACAAACAAGTCCACGTCGACGTCAACGCACAACTCTTTTAGCCCCCCCCCCTCCCAATACGTTCCATTCATTGGCTACTACATTCTGATAAGCTCCCCCCCCCCCCTCCCCCTTAACTTGTATTTAAGAACTTGCATCTTGGAATCCCTGCCTCACTTGATACAGCAAATCTGGCTGTGACGGTCCCACCTACCTACGTGACTTTACCGAAAAAACTAAGAGTATGAATCTTTGCAGTCACGAAAGCTTCAAATCTAGAACTACACTATACACGACACGATACACTACACTTATACAGGTAGTAACAGCTTCCACACTGCCCACCAGGGATTATTTGTCTGGCTGTCGTGCACGAATGCACTGTCCAACCAAGTTCCTACCTGCCCACTCCGAAGGAACGTGGTAAATGAAACTGAAAACCACACGGTTAAGCCAATGGCACATTAAAAGCTGTCAACTTCATGGCATTCGTCAACGTCCGGCTAATAAATGTGTAATGTAGCTCTCAGAGACACCGTCTTGTTCTTGATGCATATTTATTATGAATAAAGTCCGCTGGCAACTTAACGAGTAACCGCGAGTGACTATGTACACTTGGGTAATTTAGATACTCTATTCTGAGACAACGTAACTCCAGCCCTTCAAGACTACACGGTGCCGTTCCAAGGTGACGACGGCGATTCCCCACAACAACAGCCGCGAGGTCCGCGCCGACTCTTATTCCTCTCACGACGCGGCCATGCCCCTAGTCCCGAACTCTTTCTCACCACACCTGGCCCGGTCGATCTCTGCCCTTGTTACAATTTACGACCGTTGGGTCCCGTGCGTCCCCTCCTGCAACCCTGTCAACGCTTGTCCCATCATTCATCATTAGCAACCACTTAGGTCCCACATTAACCTAACATGACCCTGTCTGTTCCCGTTATGTTAATTTGTGACCATGGTCCGGTGAGCCGTACTGTCCCTACTTCACCCCGGGCTGTCCTTACAAATGCACAGACTGCCGTAACAAAACCCAAAATTACCCATTCCCTTTTTACAGCCACTGGGCTTGATCTTCTCGCCCTGCTGCAAATTCACAGAGTGTGTGGCACTCGTCTCACTCTTGTTTCTCTTCTTTTAAGATTTGATAGATAAAAAAAAAACGTCTCGGGATCACCCGCGCAGCGCACGGTCCTCTTTGTGTTTTCCCTTTGCTATGTCGGAAGACGAGCGCCGGACGGCAAAGCGGTGGCCGGAGATTCCGCCGCAGCCGCCGCCTCCTCCGCTCAGCGCTTCTTTAACAATCGCGCGAAGGGATACTTAAAATATATATTATAAAAAATATGAAGATAATAACATTTCTAAACAAAGTAATAAATAATGAAACATATCGTGGGAAATGTAAGGGGTTTTTTTAATTACTAAAGAAAAATGTTAAATATATATTTTAAAAATATAATGAACGTTTTAGCCGTTCGACGCGCACGTTTCGGAACGTCAGTGGCAGCGGCCGATTCGGAGAGAGAGCGACGAGAGGGCGAGGCCGGTACTCGCCAACCCCCAGCCCCCCTCCCCCTGCACTTGCCAACTCCACCCCAGCCCCCCCTGCGCAGGCGCCCTGCCAAGGCAAGGAGCCATCCCGGTGGCGCGCGTGTCTCGCACGTGCACACACCGATGTGGGGTTTACGCGGTGTTTCCCTTCTCTCCGAGTGCCTCGAAGACAATAAAAAATAAAGCGCTCGAGCCCTGAAGGCTCGAACGCTGTTCCACTCCGAGGTGTCCATGTGGCACCTACACCGAGTGTTGCTAAATCTCTAATCGTGCCCGTGGGCACAGGCAGAGAGTGGCCAAACGGTCTCAATCCACGGTTACAATGATTTGGCTGTAATTTGCACCTAATTGGGGGTTGTAATTATGACCCAGCGGGGAAACTGAGCCCAGGGTGGCGCAATCTTGGCACTCTGTCATGGTCCGTGCTCGCGTAAAAATTAGAGCGATGCTCTTGACAAGCGCTGGCGGCTTGTGATGCCACTTTCCCTGAATGCATGTCGGTCGCTTCATCGGAATTGTTGAATTCCGCACTTGGCTAAAATTTAAAATGAAAGGACACCGTCCGCCTTGGTTTAATCCTCACATTACAAATGAATGAAGTCTAGAGATGCAGTGGAGTTGCTGGCAAAGAGGGAACTAGGAAATGACTGTGGTTACAATACAGAATCTTGCGTCAGATTGGTGCGTAATGCTAAAAGTGCATACTTCATGTCTACCCTCTTACTACCCTCTTACATTTACATAGGAATCCAAAGCTCTTCTGGAAAAGTATGAAAACAATCTAGAAAAGGCATACCGTATTTTCCTGCATATAACCCGCGGGGTATACCACTTTTTACAAACAAAACAAGACCCTGCGGGGTATTTGGAGGTGCGGGCTATCCCAAAAATATTTGACACTCGTAAAAAAATTTCATGGTAGGACTATGCACTATGCAACACTTACCTGTGACTAAAGCACTGCTGAATAAACCACTAACACTAAAATTGCACATGTTATCATGTTTTAAATTATTCGAATTGTTTGTACAATGTTTACATTTGCCCGTAAACTACGGTAATACTTTCAGCGGCTGTAGGGGGGTGCGAAAGTTTCAGCTGAGGCTATGGATTGCACAATGGGAAGGGCCTTAACAAGCGTCTACCAGACGCAGAATCATAATTGCTGAGTCCCTTAGGCCACAGCTATTGGGTGAGCACTATACAGTCGCGACCATGAGCCTTGTTTCAAACTTCCAATGGCTTTGTTGCCAGGAGGCAATGGCGTTACCGTAGTAACGCCACTACCAGTGCTAAAACTGTACAGGGGTAACTACCGGTCCAGTAGCTGTAATATGATGAGGTCGAATGCTGGTAAGCCTAACAGTACGCTTGCTTACTTATCTACCAGTTATGTGTTACTTATTTATTGGATATTTACTTTTGTTACTTATTTACTGTTCTAAGTTCACTCGTTTCCGGTTAGTTTGTTTTCTTTGTGCACGTTATGATTTTAACGTTAACAATTGATAGTGGAATGTATTACAAATGTCAACTTTGTATTAATATGATTGAATTAAGCTGTGGTAACGACGTTAAAGATATGAATGCATGGGGGGTATATGACGATGCGGACTATCTGAAATTTGTTTTAAGCAAAACGCTATTTTTGCGGGTATATGCGTCTGCAGGTTATATGCGTATGCGGGCTATTTGCGGGAAAATACGGTATTCAGGTGAAATACCGGTTAATCTTATTCTGGATGGTCAACATCTGACCAACAGTCAGGATATTACAAATGGCCTAAACCTTCATTTCTCCAAAGCTGGACACATTTATGATAACACCTACAGTCATAATGACCCTCCCCTGGGCTTATTAAATAAAATGCAAACTCTTCATAGCATCATTAGCTTCCTTACTACCATTATTTGACAACTGTGACGTGTACCAATCCGCCTCCAATACAACACTGAATACACTCAAATCTGGACTTAAAGCTTTCGTAGCTGCAGGAATTCATATTCTTTGGGACTTTTGGTAAAGTCACGCAGATAGGTTCAAATTAATAAAAATAAAATTAACAAAGAACTACAACGTTTTGATCACAACACAAGCGATCGTCATCAGGAGGGAAAAATGTAACCCGTAAAAACAAAGTTTTTCACTATAAATCCTTTATATGCGTGGTGGCTAGAGTACTCTCGTCCTCTGGCTTGAGATGGCTGCCACCTATGGGTCAGATGATTGCCTGCCACCATTAAGCAATTGGTAATTAAATATAATTATTTTTTCCTAAAAAGTGTAACATTTTGGGAAAAAAATTTCACGAAAATTAATTGTCACGCCCAACGAGTCTGTGTGGAAAATGTCAGCTCGATTGGATCACGGGAAGTGGGTTAAAAAAAGACTGAAAGATTTGCACGGTCGTAAGCGTGCAAGTGTAAAGTAGTAACTCGGCAGGAGACGACTTCACGGGTAGCACACTCTTTATTTTCACCAACTTGTAGTTACACGGATGACTAACACCCACTTCGTTACACGGGTGACTAACACCCACTTAGCTACTCGGGTGACTCACACCCACTCAGCTACACGGGTGACTAACACCCACTTCGTTGCACGGGTGACTGACACCCACTTAGCTACTCGGGTGACTCACACCCACTCAGCTACACGGGTGACTAACACCCACTCAGCTACACGGGTGACCAACACCCACTCAGCTACACGGGTGACCAACACCCACTCAGCTACACGGGTGACCAACACCCTCCTTAGCTACTCGGGTGACTAACACCCACTCAGCTATACTGACACGGGCTCTTACGCCCCGTAGCCTTCCGGGACACACCCAGCCGGGGTGCCCGTCTCGGCTCTGGGTACCACCGTCCCGACCCACACGGGCGTCGGACTACGGTCCCCCAGTCTCGGCCCCGAGCCGCACAGGGCCCCGGTCCTCACAAGGACGGCGGGACTAGGGGCCTCGGGCCACTACCTCCTCCACCCCGTCTTCGGTCTTCAACTGGTTAACACTGACCACGAGTGCTCTCGCGCGTCTCCCTTTATACCCCTCCTGCGGACGTCGCTGAGAGCACCCACTTATCTGACCAATCACTGCGCACTCGCTACGATCCTCTTTTCCCAGCTTGTGTCAGCGCACCTTACCACCGGCGCGCGCGTCCATACCACGCCCACATCGCGTGCCCAACCCCGCGCCCCGTGATCCATCACTGTCGGCGCACGTCAATACCACCACTACACAAGCAAGCAAGCAAGTGAACTTAATATAAAGGATTTAAAAAGAGGGGGAAAGCTGCTGAGGCAGACTGTTTTAAAGGCAGGATGGGAACATCACGGCCAGTTATGACTTAAACTGGTTGATGACGTCCTTCCAATGATTGCTGAGTCATAACTGGCTGTGATGTTCCCATCCTTCCACCTTCCGATGTTAGTTTTTATTTTTCCCATGGCTTCAGCTCTCCGATTTTTCATTAATGGGTTAAACTTTTTTACACCAACATAGCCACCTCCGCACGCCGACCTCGATGTAGCGGCAGCTCTGCGATCTCCCATTAACATGCTAATCTCTTACATTAACATAGCCACCTCCGCGCCCTCGTCGTAGGAGGCCGCTCTCCGATCTTACATTAACATGCTAATTTCTCACATTAACATCACTAGCCCCGCCCACGCCGTTTATGACCCTTGGGCTACACCTATTTTAAACCTTTAAAACAGTCTGCCTCAGCAGCTTTCCCCCTTCTTTTTTCCTCCTGATGACGATTGCTTTTGTTGTGATCGAAACGTGGTAGTTTTTTGTTTATTTGCTTTTTATAAATTTGAACCTATCTACGTAACTTTACTGACAGACCCAAAGAATACTGAATACGCTGATTCCCACTCATCACTCCACTCTAAGATTTGCTCTGGATACCCCTTATAAGACCCATCATTGTGACTTGTACAAAACAACTAAATGAACATCACTCCACGATCACGGACCGATGTACCAGGCGTTGATTATCTCCAATATCCTTCATGGTAAGTCGGCAGAATATTTGTCGGATTTGTTGATACGTCGGGAGGGCAGACCTCACGTGAGGAGTTCATCACTCCTCCTGTTGAACATTCCGAGACATAAAACAAGTTTTGGTGAACGAGCGTTTTCGGTGGCTGCCCCTTGTCTCTGGAACATCGCCATGAAACTTTGTCTGCAATTTATAGTGGGCCCCGTGTCTCTGCCACGCCATTAAAAACACAATAAGTACTATTTAATTTTTTTTTAAACACGCTTTAATTAAATGTACCGTACTCGTAATGGCACAACTCCACGACTCCAGGAAGTGGCCGCAAAGCTTGCCATAACGTAAGGGGCCGTGGTGATTTACAGCCAACGTCAGTTGAGCGTGGACAATTAGACCCAAGCCGAAACATAACATATAAAAAAAATGTTTAACATTTTTTTTAAATAAAATATAGTATTGTCATCAGTATGACATACGTATACCAAGTTTGCAGTCGATACCACATTGGGAAGTGGGTTAAAATTGAGTTACAAGATTTGAGGATACAACAACAACAGACAGAGTGAGTTAAATAAAACCGTGTAATAATACAAATTATTGGAATCATATAGAAATGACATTTATAACACAGATCAGTAAAAAAAAAAAATCTTAATATTTATTTTATTATTTACTTTTCGTAACAGCTATTTTGATTGGAGTATGACAGGTGAGGCTCTGCCTCCCCTGCCTCCCCTGACCGCACGTCCCTGTTGTACTGTATTCCTTTTTTTACGTTAATGCGTTTTGTAATGACGGCGGCCCAAGTAGACCTCATGACGGAGATTTTTCCTTGTCTCCAAAGTTCTCGCTTGGTTAAACAAAGTAAACTTGAGTAACTTGAAACTTGGCAGCTGCCCGAGAGCCGCTATAAAAGTTCCTGCACATACTCTCTGGCTTCTATCAACTGTTTCAAGGTGCGTATGTGTTTGATGGGGAGCGGTGGTGTAGCGGTTACCACTCCTGTGCTACAAACCCGGTGACCCGAGTTTGATTTCAGCTTATGGCCAACACCAGTGACAAATATCTGAACCGGTCATGGGCCCTCCCCTAGGTCGACTCAGCTTCAAATGAGTGCCCCGGCGTGGTGTGTAGTAAACATCACCACTGGGGAGACAAAGGCGGCCCGGCGTGTGGTGTTGGCCACCAACCCCTCGTGCGCCGGTGGCCCGGCCTTCATAGGTGCTACTCACTAACACCACTTGCCCCAACAGTCTGTTCAGGCTATACGGGGATATTTGTCTTTGTTTCATGCCTGTCGGCATGGATTGGGCGCGAGCTAAAATCTTCCCCCGTAGTGTCGGTCAATGGACGGAGTGAATGGGTACGGCAGGGAAATCAGCAAACAGTGAAGATCGTCCGCATTTCACAACGGTATTTGATATCATCAGCAGGGGCAGAGGGGGCATGCCATGTCGCTGCATCCACGCAGCATCCAATTATCCACAGCATCAAGAGTGCCCGTGGTAAAGCGTTTTATTCACATATATAGCGGTCTCTCGATTATCTGCATGCGGTTTATACGATTTGCGGATTGAACCGCGCACACTTACATACATTACTAACTCGTGGGTTTTCCCTTAATCTCAAATGAATAATCTAAAACCGGTTCTATATTGTTAGTCTTGGTAATGTTTATTACAAGTCACGTGTTTAAAAACTAACAAATATGTTAATCCGCAATCCACGTGATTGCCCCTACAGTACAGTAGTTGCCATATTTTTACAACAGTGAGTGCAGTTTCATTGATGTTGATTGGCGTAGCTCTGCTGCAGTCCACTTAGTGGGCTGAATCTTCTGCGCGGGAGCAGGAAAGTGTTGTCATTGAACAAGGACATCAATCGGTCGATTCTTTACTGCACATTTTAGTTTTGTTCATTAACAAACTCGTTTTTTTACTTATACATAATTTATATCAATATTAGTGGGTTTTTGCAAAGAGATCCGCGGAAAATGGATATGTTTGAATTTTCTGCGGTCATCCTCCCCGTCATTAGCGAGGATAATCGAGAGCCTCCTCCTGTACGTTGATATCATCAGCAGGGGCAGAGAGTGTATGTCACTTCGCTGCATTCACGCACCATCCAATTCTCCACAGCATCAAGAGTGTCCTTGCTAAAGCGTTTTAAGCACACACGGAAATATGTGTGTGTGTAAGTGCAGGACCCTGAATGAAACGCAGCTTCAGGACTACGGCTCACAGAGATACATCGAGTGGAGTTTCGCAAAGTTGGCAGCAATTTATCGAGGTTTGTGTGCGACTTCCGCTGGAATAGCTTTAACTTTAAATCTAAGACAAACTTAAGTTCAATAGCGATTACATATATATTTTTCAACAGATTTGGTAAACACAATCAATTTTCAGATTAACTCTACTTTGTAAAGAATGTAGGATATGGGCAAATTAATTGCATTTAACAATGCATATACACAAGTAGTAAAACACGTCAAATAAACCAACCATGCAATGCAGTATTTCTTAATAGTATTATTGATGCCGCCTTGTGTCATTGTGAAAGGCGCGTAATAAGTACTAATTATTATTACCACTATGATGTAATCTTTACTAGAACGCTATGATGTGCACCACCAAGTGGGATAAGGCATTTCATTGGACACAATAAACTTTGTTGAAGCACTGTAAGGCAAGTTGAATGATATTGTATTGTAGTATCGTAGTGCGGGCATCTGAGCCATTGGTGGTCGCCTGCGTGCCTCTCAGCAGGAAGCGCCCGGATTCGCCCTTCTGCGCGAAGTTTGCTCTTAAAAATTTAAATTGGAGAAATAAAGAGCGTAGCAATGTGACTGGTATTGGGCCAAACATCCCAAATGATGCAACATTACCTGGATATTGCTGAATTAGGGTCACACAGCAGTCTCGACTGCGACACAAGTCTGTCAGGACCCTCCTGAAAAAGATTCCTGAGATTACTCGGTGGGAGGGTATTAATCCATTATAATAAAATGTACGGAATTAGGTACGTGTACATTGTAAATTTATATGCGGTTGAGCGTTTAATTAATTGGAGTACTCTCCATATCAAGAAAGGTTTGACCGCCAATTATATCTGGCTTCTAGAGGTATTGCTGGGAGAGCTTTGGGAATTGTTAGTGGAGCAGTGGCGCGATGGTTAGTGGCACCACAACTCTGCATTCAGCAACCCGAGTTTGCTTCCCAGCCACAGCTGGTTTAACACGTAGTAGCAGGGCTTTCACGACCAATAATATCCATAAGATATTTTTTTGGTTCTAGATTTGAAGCTTTCGTGACTGCAAGGATCCATACTCATTTTTCGTTAAAGTCACGTAGGTTAAAAAAGGAAAACGAAAACAAATAAATTAAATCACGACGTTTTGGAGGCAACACAAGCCCCCGTCTTCAGGTGGAACAGTCACAGCAAATTTATTGTATCAAGTGAAGTGAACTCGAATATACACGACCTTATATGGGACGTGGGGGGGGGGTATAAGCTGGTGAGGTAAACGACCTGTGCAGCAGTTACGGCTACGCCTGGAGCTTTGTGATGTCGATGGCGGAAGTAGATAAGCAAACTAGGATTAAGCCGCCTTTTATTATGCTCGCCGGTGGGTTGCCGGTGGGTTGCCGGTGGGTTGCAGGTGTAGTGACATACGAAGGGAGGGGCTGCTGGGGGCTCTGGGATCCCAGGCGAGTCCAGACGCTTAAGCCTCTGGGCGCCAGGCGCTGGGTTCCCAGGGGGTCCAGACGCTTAAGCCTCTGGGCGCCAGGCGTTGAGTTCCCAGGCGCTTAATCCCCTGGGCGCCGCCAACGGGGGGGGGGGCTGTGTGTGCTCTGTGGGATGTCTGGTGGCGCACACGGCCCCACCCCTCGTTGGATCAGGCATAAAAGGAGAGCTCCCTGGACAATCGGGGCCCGGTTGTAACTCAAGACCCAAGACCCACGACCAGCCATCTGAAGACCCTGGGATGCTGTGAGAGCCAGTGCTGGGACTCTGGAACTCCCGACGCTACGACCTTGTGAGGGCGAGTTCCGGAGCGTAGCCAGAGTAGAGTATCTAGGCTGTGTAGCTAGGCTGTGTACCTAAGCTGTAGCAGAGTACCAGGACTGTTGGAGTGTTGTGTTGTAATAAAGAAGTTACCTCTACAAGTGTCTCCGGAACCTGTTACATTTGGCGTCAGAAGTGGCAATGGAGACAAGAGGTGAACCACGTATCTTCAGTCCTGACGGCGATGAAGAGGAGCAGGCAGCGATGGGGCGGCCAACGCCGGCCGACAGCGACGCTGCACCGCCGGCCGACAACAACGCCGCACCGCCGGCTGAGCAGCTGTCTGCTCCGCCGACCGTCCCCTCTCCAGCGTCGGGAGCAGAGATGGAGGAGGCGCTGCTTCGCCTCGCAGAGCTGCTCTGCGCCACCGCCTCCCTCCTGGGCGAGCTGCGGTGCTCGCGGCCGATGGCGGGAGGGAGAGAGGAGGCGCGGCGCTCGCCCGAGCCCAACGCCGCCGCCATTCCCCCCACGGATGTGAGGGACACTTCCGGGTGTGTCGTCACTTCCACCAGAGGAGCAGTGACCGCTGGGAGCGACGTCACTTCCGGGCCCAGCGTGTGCCAACCCGACGACGCCGCGTCATCAGCGCTGCGTCCCTCACCGCCGGGTGACAGCTGTTGGCAACCTAGCACAGCGCGTCATCAGCGCTGCGACCGGACAGTGAGGGCGCCATTCTTACTGTAACCGGCGCCGGGGCCGGCACATGGACCGACACGCAGCTCGCCGCCTTTGCTGCTCTGGCCAAAGGTTGGAGGTCGGGAGACCAGGCCCCTGACATTTCGTACATTTACGCGCTCCGGATTAATGATTTTTTTGTTGATATTTTCTTCGTTGTCGTCGGGGAGTCGTGACTGTTGTTGGGTAAACTGTGTGGAGCTTCGCTCGTGAGTGTTGTCAATGTGTGTGCGAAACTTTGCTTTTGATTGTTAACAATGTATGGTTTATATTGAGCTTTGTTCGTGATTGTTAATGTATAGCTTGTGCTGTCATTGTTAACGATGTATATACTGTATGGGGCATTTATCTTGAGATGGTGACATGCTGCCAAGGATTGGAATTGTCATGCTGGCTCTCAAATATCTTGGGGTGCAGATCCTGACCAGGATGTCCCAGCGGGTGTTGCGTGTCTAACACGAGAGTTGTGGTCCCGTCATGCTATGGCAGACGGCTTGACCTGACAGCCCGGAGATAGAGACACTCCGTGGCATGTCTAGCCTAGTGGGCTGTGTGCTCACATGGCTCGGAGAGTGTGGTCCTGTCATGCTATGGCTGACGGCTTGACCTGACAGCCCGGAGATTGAAACACTCCGTGGCATGTCTAGCCTAGTGGGCTGCACGCTCACAGGGCTCGGAGAGTGTGGTCCCGTCATAGAATAGCTGACGGCTTGACCTGACGGCCCGGAGGTTGAGACCCTCCGTGGTACGTCTGGAGCTGTAGGCTCGCCCTGACGGCCCGGAGATTGAAACACTCCGAGGCGCGTTGAAACAGTGGGCTGGAGATTCGTGGTGTTCAGGTGTAGTTGTCCCGTTACGTTGGGACTGTATCCCTCAGTTGTTAGGGTGCATGTTGTGCAGGGAGTGAACAATGGGTCGTCTCAGATCGGTCGGTACAGCTATATGCTGCGATGCGAGTCTTGGAGAGAGGTTGGGTCTCAGATCGGTCGGTACAGCTATATGCTGCGATGCGAGTCTTGGAGAGAGGTTGGGTCTCAGATCGGTCGGTACAGCTATATGCTGCGATGCGAGTCTTGGAGAGAGATTGGGTCTCAGATCGGTCGGTACAGCTATATGCTGCGATGCGAGTCTTGGAGAAAGATTGGGTCTCAGATCGGTCGGTACAGCTATATGCTGCGATGCGAGTCTTGGAGAGAGACTGGGTTGAAGTCCCCCCCCGATATGGCCGACGTGCGCGGTTTTAGGATGGAGACGCCACGTTGGAAAGGCGGGGGGTGCAAACGGTTGACATGTAATGTCAGTGGTGGTCCTCATTGAGGGCTGCTGGGACGCAAGCACGGGATGCCTTGGAGATGCGGTTCGCGTGTGCGGCCACCATTTATGGACAGGAGCAGGCAGATTTATTTTGGTTGCCATGTAAATTTTATATATATATTTTAAAATGTAGATACTGGAGCAGCCCTGAAGTGCGACTTCTTTGCCCAGTACATGGGTCGGCCCTGAAGTACGACTTCTCGACCCGGGACGTAGACAGACGTCCGGATAAGTGTGTGTAGAGGGATGCTCGACATGTTGGTCTTCGCCTTCTCTCCACCTGACTGATGGGAGGCTGGCAGAAGTGGTGTGGATCCCTGCCATCCATGCGGTGGTTGTGTGATTTCGGTTCGATTACCGGTGTTGGTTGTGCATCCAACGCGTCGGAATCTGTATATTTGTTGTTGTTAATTCCCCATTTTCTATGCGGATCTCGAGGAGGGCTAGGTGTGCCGCGGGTCGTTTGTTCACGTGTCATTGCTTCACCTTTTTGTTGATTGATGCTTGTATATAGTGTAGAGTTGTACAGGTTGGTTATGGTTTTTATGGTTGCTTTCTTGTTCTCTTTGCTTTTCCTGTTGAGGCTCGCATATTTTTTTTCTCTCTCTCCCTTTCGTTAATTTAAACTTTCTAATTATTGACAGCCGGGACGGCTGGAGGCTACGTAGAGGGGGGTAATGTAGTGACATACGAAGGGAGGGGCTGCTGGGGGCTCTGGGATCCCAGGCGAGTCCAGACGCTTAAGCCTCTGGGCGCCAGGCGCTGGGTTCCCAGGGGGTCCAGACGCTTAAGCCTCTGGGCGCCAGGCGTTGAGTTCCCAGGCGCTTAATCCCCTGGGCGCCGCCAACGGGGGGGGGGGCTGTGTGTGCTCTGTGGGATGTCTGGTGGCGCACACGGCCCCACCCCTCGTTGGATCAGGCATAAAAGGAGAGCTCCCTGGACAATCGGGGCCCGGTTGTAACTCAAGACCCAAGACCCACGACCAGCCATCTGAAGACCCTGGGATGCTGTGAGAGCCAGTGCTGGGACTCTGGAACTCCCGACGCTACGACCTTGTGAGGGCGAGTTCCGGAGCGTAGCCAGAGTAGAGTATCTAGGCTGTGTAGCTAGGCTGTGTACCTAAGCTGTAGCAGAGTACCAGGACTGTTGGAGTGTTGTGTTGTAATAAAGAAGTTACCTCTACAAGTGTCTCCGGAACCTGTTACACAGGCAAGCAGTGTGTGAAACGCTAAACAACTACTATGGCTGTACAATTATAAGACAGCTAGAGTTTGACTTGGTTGATGACATCTTTCCAATGATTGCTTAATTGAAAACCATCCTCTCGGTTGAAGTTGTGTCTATATTTTTTTGGGTTTAGATCGTGTAAATATAAATGTGTCGGTAAACCCGCCACAACCCAACTAATAATAGAGATCCATTGTAATTTCTGCGACTACATCACATTTACGCCCACGACATCACATTTACTCCCACCTCTATTTAAGACCGAAACAGGAGGATGATTTCTCCCCAATTCTGGCTGTCGCCTGACGAGGCTGGTTGTTGTTGTAATTACCGTTAAAGCGTCACGGCTTAGAATTTCAACTCCAAGTACAAGGACAAGATGCAGTGCAAAGCATGGGCGCCACGGTGGCGAGACGTTAACTGCCTCGCCTAGTATATAGGAGGTTGTGGATTCGACCCCAACCCTGACACCTGATGTATATTTGAAGTTTACGTGTCTCTCTCCCTGTGGTCGCGTGGATTTTTCTCAAGATCCTCTGTTGTTTTCCCTCCACGTCCAGAAACATGCGTTTAGAGTATTTGGCTACTATAAATGTCGACATGTAAGCCACTTCGTTGAGCAATCATTTGTGATTGCCAGGCCGTGTCTGAAAAAAGAGCTATACAGCTCAGTGGGCCTTACCGGGTAAAATAAAATAGTTGAAAATTATTTTAGTTGAATAGAACTATTTACAACAAAGGGTTAACATTCTTTGTTACATTTTAGCCCACAGCAACCCACAATGCATCACGTTCCTCAGGACCGTAGTGAAGAGGCTAGAACACAGCAGGTCGTTACGTTGACGTTTATGGGCAGGCGGGGAGTTTATTTCAATGGCCATCAAGGAATTATTTTAGAAAGCCATCTGGCCGCGATGCCTCATCCATGTAGATCGTTCTTCCCAGGGTAATCTCACGCGCAATTCCTATAAATAAATATCAAGTTTGGTGACGAGGAGCCCGCGGTAATGGTACTGACAAGAAGTGAACTCCGGCTATAAGCGGGTGCTCGCTTCCCTATCAGTCGTGCCGATGCGCCTGCTGACCGAGGCAGATCGATGCTCCTGCACGGCTCCTGTCGACTGTGGGGTGAATCACACGCCATGCCCGTGGGACATACAGTGGTTTAGAAGACGACCACGTGGTTGCTGGTGATTTTGCAGGCAGATGTTATTTGTGCTGTAATGAAAAGGCACTCAAGTGATCGGGTCTCTATCATGAGCGTCGTGCATACTGCAGAAGGCTCAATTGTGTTGCGTGTGTGCGTGTGTGTGGCTGTGGCGCAGCGGTTAGCGCGCTGCGATACGAACCCGACCACCCGACCACCCGAATTCGATTCCCGCTCATGGACAACGCCGGCGACGATTATCTGAACCGGTCTAGGGCCTCCCCTACGTCGACTCAGCCTCAATTGAGTATCTCGTGCGATGTAAACATGCCACTAGGGATACAAAGGCGGCCGGGCGTGGTGCCGTCCACCCACCCTCTTGTGAGTCGTGCCGGCCTTCAGAGGCGCTCACTAACAGCACTTGCCCCAACGGTCCGTTAAGGCTACACGGGGGTCTTTGTCCTTGCACGAATGCACACCGTAGGCACTGCTAGCATCAAGCCTCGCGGCTTTGTACGTTTGCAAACAGGCACGGTCGAATAGTGAAAAGCTTCTGCTTCGTTTCAAGTTCGCGCCTGCCACCCACGTGCCGTGATTCCGCTTGCTTCAAGCCATGGTGGTCCCCGACCGCTCCCCACAACGCACCCGAGCGGTCGGGGACCACCATGGCTTGAAGCAAGCGGAATCACGGCACGCTCCCCACAACGCCCCCGAGCGGTCGGGGACGTCACCACGGTGTGGACGAGTGGAGCGCGCGGTGTGTAGGTGGGCGACGTTCGACGCGCGATGGGTAACCGCCGAGACCACGGCGGACTGCCTGTGCGCACGGTCTGCCCGCGCGCAAGCGAAGCCCCCAATGCCACTTCAATGTCAAGCGCGCTGCGCGGGCCTCCCCCCCCCCCCCCCCCAATGTTTACAGCTCTGCGAAAGATGACCCGGGCAGCAACAAGAGCAACAACAACGAAATCGGCGAGATGACAAATGCGACGCTCGCTTGCTCGCGCGGTCGCATCCACGGCGTCGAAACTCACGCATCGCGCGTGTGTTAAAACTTCTTTCACACCGTACGTAGCCAAGCGCGCGCCAATGCGAACAGAAGCAGGAAACTGGGACTCGGTGCAGAGGTTTTCGTGCTTGAGGCGTAGGCTTAATGGCGACGTGGGTGATTCGCGGCACAGCAAAAAAATTTGATTTGGCCAAATCACTTTTGCACGGGCCGAATCCCCCAAATGACACGTTATGTGGGTTAAGAAACAGCGCTGCTGATCACACAAATGAGTCGCATATTAAAATACGCGGTGTGCCTGACACCCTGCGTTTATTTATTTATTTAAATTTGCGTCGTTATAATTGAGCGATCCTTTTAATAATGAGAAATCTATGCAAATGGCTATTTTGCGTGTGTGTGTTTGCACTGGCTATGTTGGGGGGCACACAGCCAAACCTCTAGCTTATGCATATTCATTGGCAACGCAGTGTAAACTGACGGCTCCTAATAACTATCCGCGTTAGGAATGGGCCAGAGGGGCTGCTGGGCAGTTGTGGGCTGGGTGGTGTCACTGCTGATCTCGCCCATGCTAACTCATATGCCCTCCGCCCCAAAACCAACGTCTACGCTTAGATGTTAGGCAAATTGCCTGTGAGATGGATGACTGTAATTACGCCCGGAGAAGCTGCCCACCCTTGCATGTCAATGGGGGGGACCGAGCGGATCCACCACCACCACGACAAACCACTGGCACCGCCACTACCACCACCGGCTCACCACAACAGGTGTGCAACTACGTCGGATCCACCACCACCATCGCCACCACCACTGCCACCTCCACCGCCGCCACCGGCTCATCCACAACAGCTGTCCAGCTCCGTCGGCAAAGAGACTCGGGCGCACGGCTACATTCGTCGTGCGCTCGTTACGAATCAACGCAACCCGTCACGTCGAGTCTCGTCCACGGCGGACCGTTTAAGGAAGACATTTAAAAAACGGTGACGTGGATCGGCCGTCCCCAAGGGGTGCATGGCGAATCGGGTTTGGGGGGCCCTTACATGGTGGGATTTTCCCCTCCTATGGACGGCTCTGCGTATGTTTGTGTTCTTTCAATAATTTTGGTGTAGTGGTTAGCGCACTGCGCTACAAACCCGGCGGCTAGAGGTCGATTCCCGCTAACGGTCAACACCGGTGACAATTATCTGAAACGGTCCTGGGCCTCCCCTAGGTCGACTCAGGCTCAAATGAGTACCTGGTGTGGTGTGTAAACATCGCAACTAGGGAGACAAAGGCGGTCGGGCGTCGTGTTGGCAACCCACCCCTCGTGTGCCGTGTCGGCCTTCATAGGTGCTCGCTAAAAGCACTTGCCCCAACAGTCTGTTAAGATTGTATGGGGGTCCTTTGTCTTTCAATAGTTTTGACTTTTGTTGTTGTTTGAAAGACATACTGATTACATTAGCAACATTATTATGAAACGTTTGTATCAGCATTATATTTTATTGACGGGATGTAGAAATGTATGTATATGTAGAGGAGTAGTGTGAGCAACCATGAGGGGGCGAACAGAGGGAGGTGTGAGCGAGTTGATAGCCGAGGATGATGTCATGTCACGGGGGCTGTAAGGAGGTACCTTCGGGAACAAAGGCGGGTCCGAGCTAGGGGGAGGAGCCGCCAAAGGGGTACTTTAGGGGGACCCCGTGACGAAGGCGTGGTCGTTTTGGGGAGCCAGGGCAAGGATTAGCTGGAAGAGGTCTCTCCCTCCTCGTCGCCGGGCGGTGTTGAATGAACCCCCGTCCAGGGCAGACGAGTGGGAGAGCCGAGGGGATAGCCGAGAGCAGGGCTCCGAATATTCAGTAAGGATCGGCTGAGAGAGAGGGTTCCTCCTTCCTCGTCGCCGGGCGGTGTTGGATGAACCCCCGGCCAGACAAGTGAGAGAGCCCCAGGGGATAGCCGAGGGTAGGACAATATAATGTTCGGGGGTCCGGGGCAAGGACCAAGAATAGAGAGCACCTACCTCTGGTGTGAGTTAGAGTGTTGTGTGCATCAGTGTTAATAAACGGCATCAGCCCTTACAGTGAATCCCGTCTCCGCGTGGTCGTACTGCACAACATATATATTTAATCAAAACAATAATTACACAGATACAATCGTTGATATGTTTGTAACAATTACGGCTCTTTTTTTCCGCTACATTTCTGGATAAAAGCCTTCCCGTGTCATGGGGGTTGTTGACTATACTTCACCATTGGTCGCGAAAACCTAAGTGTTAAACAAATCCAGGCCTCCTAAATGAAAATGTATGTTGAACTTCTTTCGCACCATACGTAGCCAACTATGTACAGTGGTACCTCGGTATGCATCGTTAATTCGGTCCAGAAGGTAGGACTTATACCGAAAATAACGTATACGAAACGAATTATTCCCATAAGAAACAAAGGCAAAGGAAATAATCCGTTCCAGAGTAGAAGAAATTATATTTTATATGGCATATTATACATTCATGGGGTCGATTTAAAGCTTTCGTGACTGTAGGGATTCATCTTCTTGATTCTTTCGGTAAAGTCACGTAGAAGGGAAATAATAAAATAATACAAATAAAACATAATAGCTGCTGCAGCTCCTTACTATTAAAATTCCTTCCCTTTATTACTGCTAACCCTACTTCCTCCCTTTGTTGCTGCTAATCCTACATAATGCACGGGCATAATATGACTTTGACCCCCCCCCCCCACCTCCTACGCATTCCACAAATAGTGACTAATCCCATATCTTCATTTTTCATAAATATTCTAAATTCCTCTGTTGATATGCAAATTCCTTTGTCAATGCGCCCTTCCTCCTTTAACCCAGCTTAAATATACGCTGCCAAGCTTGGTGGTGTTCATTCAGACGCTGTCTTTCCGACAGACCTGCTCTTCACCTGAGGACGGCTGCTTGCGTTGTGGCCGAAACGTCGTGAGAATTGTATTTTATTATGTTTTATTTTTATTATTTTATTATTTCCCTTCTACGTGACTTTACCGAAAGAACCAAGAAGATTCATGGGGTTGTATAAAATAATTTAGACACTACTTATTACTAAAATGCATACAGAAATTAAAATAAATTCATAAATAAATTAAAATAAATGTAAATATTTTTTTTTTACATCACTTTACCTTGCTGAGAGGAGTTGATAGCCTACGAGGATGGTGGTGAGGAAGGGGAGGAGGAGATGTTATTTTTTTGGAAGAAGAGTCGCCTTCCATTAAAACTTCAAGAAGCTGAAATTCTGGGGTTTTTTCTCTTTCACTTTTCTGTCATTTTTCTTGACTTGGACCTGGTTGAGGCTCACCAGGTTTGAGTTTTACTAAAAACCTGTCCATTGAAGTTTGTTTTTGCCTTCTTCTAAGAATGTTCCTGAAGTGTGACATTGTCTGGTCATTCCACACAATACTGTTACGGCTTGTTAGAGCCGTAACAGTATTGTGTACGCTGGTACTGTACGCGGTGACTCATCCCGACCCA
Organism: Lethenteron reissneri; assembly: GCF_015708825.2. Taxonomy (NCBI): domain Eukaryota; kingdom Metazoa; phylum Chordata; class Hyperoartia; order Petromyzontiformes; family Petromyzontidae; genus Lethenteron; species Lethenteron reissneri. Next base: position 1,395,543 of record NC_083822.1, read on the forward strand.
TACAAGTTCTAGCAAGCGGGTCGTATCCCAAGCAAGACGTCGTATCCCAAGACATGTTTCTCGTAAAAACACGACGTATACCAAATTCGACGTATTCCAAAGCGGTCGTATACCGAGGTATGACTGTAGTTGATGGGTTGTAATTGTTATTGGCAAAAGTACTCACTCCGTCTCCCCAGCAACATTTGCTGAACAACCAAACTGCTGATGAGACCCAAAATGTTAAAACTGCTCTGGAGTATGCATGCCGAAACAAGTTTTTGCCGGATGACACGAGTCTGCGTCTGGTAGAGCCACTCTTCCCTCGCGAGTGGAGTCATTGCCTCTAGATGCTCAACGAATCTCGGGCGCAATCATGAAACCTGTTCTCCTATAACTCCGCGTGTTGTTTTTATAAACGCTAATTGGGTACAACGCGATGAACGTATTAGGGAACGCATTTTGTTTATAACGTGGATGCGACTTGGATATAACATGATTGAGTGAAAGGAACGACGTCGCACGAGTAGGAATAAGCGGTCATATGGCTGCTTTGTCGTAGAATCACACAAGACATTTGGATGCTGCTGGATGCTTCTATATGCTACCCACGAGCCTCAGTTTTTGTTCGGCCTGCATACACACCTCACGTGTTATTGCGGACTGTGCTTTACCCCTATATTATATATTATTTATTATAACGCGATTTTTCTATAACGCGGTGTTCTTCAAGAACGCAACTACTTCCGCTTTATAGGAGAATGGAGTGTGCTTATTTATTCCAAGGGACTGGGGAAACACTCCAGGGTGGATCGATCTGAGAAAGTATCTTGAGACTCCAACAATAACATCTGCCGTGTACACAATTGTTAAAAGGGACAGCATCGAACGTTGTAAATCCATGAGCATCTCGGGGAGATCAATCCCGATTTGATCCGATGGTGGCGTGAAGCGCTCAAACGAAACAATCAACATCTCCGACCAGTCTGCGGAACGTACGTCTCCTCCATCTTCTCTAGAGAAGAACGTCTCCTGCATCTTATCTAGAGAAGAACGTCTACTCCATCTTTTCCGGAGAAGAACGTCTCCTCCATCTTCTCTAGAGAAGAACGTCTCCTCCATCTTCTCCGGAGAATAACGTCTCCTCCATCAGACACGCCTGGCTGAGCCCCCCCATGGCGGTTTGCGATCCAGGACACTTGAGGCTTCAGGTCAGCCGTGCGGCGACGAGGTTGTTGTCGTTATCGTTGTTGTTGTCATTTGCACAACGACGGCGGAGGCTGACAAAAACGACGGCGCGATCTTAAAAGACCTAGGCAAGCGGCACTGTGGTGCCGGTGTGTCCCTGAGTAACGCCTATGAAGAAGAGCTTTATAGCTCATCAAATTCCTGCAGTATAAATATTCTTTGGAGTTAATGAAACACGCTGCTGCTGCTGCTGTAGTGCAGCCACGATTCGACAAAACTCCTCCCCCCCTTCTCCCCCCTCCCGTGCCTATATAAAGCCACAACAGCAGATAATTTTCTCACCTGATGACGGACAATTGTGTTGCGACTGAAACGTGTTTCTTTTATTATTTTTCTATCTACGTGGCTTTACCGAAAGAACCAGAGAGTATGGATTCCTGCAGTCACGAACGCTTCAAATGAAGACTATATATATTATTGGAGCTCATGTAATGTGCAGCTAACCAGGCACCAAGTACACCTCAAATCTCAATAGGGGGCATGCCTTGTACTTCTACAGAGTGCCCAAAAATACGTGTGATTGATCACAGGCGAGCTCACACCGGCTACACCTGCTATACATAAGGGATGCGTTCCTGGGAAATGTTATTTAACTCGAAATTACTTGAATATGAACTCTTATTTTTCAGAGTGTGGCCCCCAAACCGACGGTACCATCAGTATTGACGGAGAAGATCTGAAGAAAGTGACGGACTTTAAGTACCTGGGCTCCACCATCAGCTCAGATGGTAGCATCACGACTGATGTGAGGTCACGAGTCAATGCGGCGTGGATGAAATGAAGGCAAGTCACCGGAGTCCTCTGTGATCGGAAAATGCCGGATAGGCTGAAGGGAAAAATATACAAGACCATCGTCCGACTGGTGGCACTCTATGGATCCGAGTGCTGGCCAGCCACAACTGTACACGAACAAGCTCTCCACACCATGGAGATGAGGATGCTCAGATGGAGCCTCGGGCTCACTCGATGGGATCGTGTCAGGAACGAAGACGTTCGGAAGCGACTTGGTGTGGCCCCCATTGCGGACAAGATGCTTGAGGCAAGGCTTCGGTGGTACGGCCATGTGATGCGAAGTGAAGAGTCATCAGTGGCCAAGACTGCCATGCGTATTGAGCCAGAGGGCCGCCGTCCACGCGGACGTCCGAAGAAGCGATGGATGGACCGAATAAAGGAAGACATGAAGACGGTCAACGCATCCCCTGAAGATGCCCTGGACCGAGCCAAATGGAGAAGACAATGCCGAAAAGCGGACCCTGCGCCACAGCGGGAACAACGCTAGGAAGAAGAAGAACTCTTATTTTCCAATGGACATGATGTTAAAATCAGGGGTTGTGTTCCTATCTGATATTTCTGGAAAACAAAAAAATTGTGACGAAATGTTACGAAGTGTACAAAAATGCAGTTGATTCTAAGGTAGCATACATCTATATATATATAATAAAAAATTGTGTGTGTGTGGGTTTGTGTGTGTTCACGTGCTTGGTTCTCCAACGGTGGGGTTTACATTTTAAAAAATTCCAGGTACCACGCCGTAACCCCGGCGATGAGCAAGCGCTATTCCTTTTTCACATCCGCCAACTTTCAATTAGTTTAATTAGCGATTTAGTGGGATTTTTGTGCGCTTCCCTTTTATTTATTTATGATGCGTGCACTACTATACCACCTCACGCGCCTTTGGTGGGGGGTGGGGGCATGCCAAGTTGCACGCCTTTGGTGGGAGTGAGGGGGATATTTTATTTCGCGTTCAAAATGCTATAAAAATACACTAAACGCTGACGTTAATTCTTCACTGTCCCCTCCACCCCGTTGCGTGCAGTTATTACTACTGTAGTAAGTATGTAGGAGGCTTGACGACAGGATCGGAGGCACACTTGTTTATTACACCAACACAGTAATCACTGGTCACTTGGCTACAGGGATGCACAACAGCTAACCCCGCTAACCTATGCCAATCCCTCCACTACGGGGCTAGGGGAGGCTATCTGTCCCAGCCTGGTTAAGCTGGGATCCCGGCACCCTGAGTCTCCAGACCAGCTTAGTCTGGGCTCTCGGGGCCACGCCACCGGCTTGCCCTGGTCGGCCCTTATAAGGACAGCGAGCCAGGGGAGCTCTGGGGCCTATTCTAGCAGGTCTTCCTTCTTCTCTGGTTAAAGCTGAGCCCCGACCTCGAGCCCTCGAGCTCATCACCTTTTATAGGACTCGCCCCCGAGGGGGGGCCCGTGGGGGATGCACATGCGGACGTCGGTGCGAGCGCCACCCTTGTGTACGGCCGTAACCCCGCCCCTTGTGTTTGTTGGCCATCCGTGGCCATGCATAATTACACCTCAACATCCGTAGCCATGCGCAATTACACCTCTACATCACCCCCCCCTGTACAGCTCGCAGCCATCCCCGGCTGCAAAAAAAATCAGAATAAAGGTGCATCCCTCACGAAAACCGTGTGTGTGTGCCTCGCGTAATTTTTAACAAGAACAAAGAGAACCTTAACAAGAACAACAACAGGAAGAGAGAGAGAGAGAGAGAGAAAAAAAATAACCCGACGCACCCCCCCGAATAAACACCCCAAAACCAACATATATACACACACTCCGGACGCCACCCCTCACACTGTCCGCAAGGCCCCCCAACGGCCGACCTCACAATAGTCTGCGCGTTTTGGCGCGCGTTCTCGCGGCGGGCCCGTCACAAGGGCCCGTCCCGGCACGCTCAGTGGCGGTTGTTGACGGTCCGGGTGCAAGAGAGTCAGGCGTCGCTGCCGAGTGACCCCCGACCCCTCCGGGAGGGGTTGGCGGGTGTGGACCCGTCACTCCTGTTGCACCTGGGGACGGAACAGTTGATGTCAGGTTAGGCGAGCGCAGCGACGTCGGGGAGTCGGCGGAACCCTCACACGTTTGGCCATGCGTGTGTGTGTGTGAACCACGGGGCGGCGCGATGAACGGTTTCAACCTTGAGGGGTGCACATACCACCGACGCCTCCCCCATTTGACGCGAACACATTGCGGCCGCAAGACCTGTACGACCTCCACTGGCCCCCGCCACGGCCGTACCAATTTTGACGAGGTTGCCAGCGGCACCTGGGGACAGTGCAACCATGCCCTGTCCCCTGGTTTCCATTTGACCACATGTACCCGCCCCAACCGAAGCCTCTCGTTCGCCCTCTGGCGGAGTTCAGAATTTTGCACGGCCGCTTCCCGCGCCTCAGACAATTTGCTGATGTTAAATTTAACATGTTCGGACAAGTTAGACTTCGCCTGGGGTGCCGAGAGCTTCAGCTGGGTCGTCACAGGGGGGTTAGCCTCGCGCCCATACATTAAAAAGAAAGGGGAAAATCCGGTGGCCGCATGGGGAGCCATTCTGTAGGCCTGCAACACACCGGCTATACGAAGGTCCCAATCTGTCTGGGATACTGACACCTGCTGGGACAGCATAGATGTGATGGTCCGATGCAGCCGTTCCACCATCCCGTCAGTTTGTGGGTGATACGAAGAGGTCCGAACCTTCTCCGTACCCAAGAGGTCGCACACCTCGCGGAGGAGTTTACCAGAAAAATTCCTACCCTGGTCAGTAAGCAGCCGTTCCGGAGCACCCTTGTCGAGGACATAGCCCTGGACAAAGGCCTCTACGATGGCTGCTGCCGACTGGTTGGCCAGGGGCCAGGCCATAGGCCATCTCGTGAAGTACTCGACCCCCGTTAATAAATACCTATTTCCCCTGGGTGTAGCGGGAAATGGGCCGAGTATGTCTAGAGCAACGAGCTCGTTAACCCGGGAAACCTTTATGGACTGCAGCGGAGGGTTGGACCCCCTAGCAGGTGGCTTCCTCTGCGCGCATTGCGTGCACGACCCCAGGAGATCCCCCACGTCCTTTGCCATGCCCGGCCAGAAGAAATCGAGCTGGAGCGTGGCAAAGGTCTTGTGAACCCCCAAGTGCAGAAGCCGCTCATGAACAACCCATACCACCTTACCCCTTAATGCTGCAGGCACCACGAGCCGCTGGCGGCGGGTTTTTCCGTCCCAGTGCATTAAAAGACCCTGGAACAACCCCCACGAGTCAACGTTCGCCACCCCCTGACCAACCCCCCCGGCGCGACGGCGCAGAGCGAGGAGGGAGGTGTCCTCCATTTGGAGGCGTCCCCATTCCACGACCGACAACCCCAGCAACGAATCCCTCCCTTCTTGCTCGATAGGACCCGAAGCCGAAGGCGCATCGGCGGCGGCCACGAGGACCGAATCGGTGGTGACGTTCGGGGGCCTACAACGCCTCGAACCCAAGAGGCAAGCGCACTCCGAAGTGGGTGGCAACCGCGACAGGGCGTCAGCGTTCGTGTGGCGGACGCCCTTACGATATGTGGTGACAAAGTCATAGTCTTGGAGAATTTCCAACCATCGAGACAACTGGCCCGATGGTTGTTGAACCCGCAGGGCGTACTGTAGGGCCGCATGATCTGTACGGACGGTGAACCGCCGACCGTACAGATACGGGCGGTACTGCTGAATGAAATAAACAATTGCCAATAATTCCCGACGGGTAACGCAGTACCGCTGTTCGGCTGGAGACAGTACCCGACTACCGTAAGCCACCACATGCTCTACGCCCCCAATGAGCTGGGACAGCACGCCCCCGATGCCCGTGTTACTTGCATCTGTATCGAGCAAGAAGGGTTGTGAAAAATCGGGGTAATTCAACGGCGGAGCCCCCACCAGGGCATTCCGGAGGGCGCGAAAAGCAGCCTCCTCCTCCGGCCCCCAATGAAACCTGACTCCCTTGGACGTCAAGGCATGCAATGGTTTCGCGATCGTAGCGAAGTCAGCCACAAACCGTCGATAATACGACGCGAACCCAATGAAACTCCTGACCTCTCCCACCGAGGTGGGAGTCGGCCAGGAGCTGACGCATTCCGTTTTGGCGGGATCAGTGGATATCCCCGAGCGCCCAACAATGTGACCCAAATACCGCACCGATTCGCGGAGTAAATGGCACTTCTGCGGTTTAAATTTTAAATTGGCAGCCCGCATTTTGAGAAAAACAGCACGCAACCTCTGGAGGTGTTCCTCGAAGGATTTGCTAAAGACGATGACATCGTCCAAGTAAATTAAACACGAATCCCATTGCAAGCCTGCCAAGACCAATTCCATTAACCGCTGAAAAGTTGCCGGCGCAGAATGTAAACCCATCGGCAAGCGGTTAAATTGGAAGAGACCTTGCGGTGTACGAAAAGCAGTCTTAGGTTTTGATTCGTCATCCAGAGGAAGCTGCCAGAATCCAGATAGCAAATCGAGGGTGGAAAAGAATCGCGCCCCCGCCAAGGCATCGAGCGACTCATCCATTCGAGGAAGCGGGTACGCATCTGCCACAGAAATTTTGTTCAAACGCCGAAAGTCGACACAAAACCGCAGTGAGCCGTCGTGTTTTTTCACCAAAACGATCGGCGCGCCCCACGGGCTGTTGGAAGGGGAAATGATATCGGCGGCTAGCATGTCATCAACAGCCGATTTGACATGATCCTTTTCGTCGGGACTCAACCGAAAGGGATTTTGGCGGATTGGCGCGCTGTCACCCGTGTCAATATGGTGTCGCAGCAATTTAGTACAACCAATATCAAATTTGTGTTGACTAAAAACGTCAGCAAATTCGCTCAGGAGAACTCGCAGCTGCGCGCGCTGCGAGTCGGACAGGTCCACTGAACCCGCGCAAAGTGCATCCAGCCATCCGTCATCACAGTCCGAATGCGGTCGCGACAGAGGATCGGTGGTTACCTGACCCACGAGTGGTTCCTCATAGGGTACCGGCGTTGCGTGTGCAAGCACGGTCCCTTGAGGAACCACGGCCATTCGCGATCCTACATTAAGGACTGCAATGAAGGGGTCCCCATCCCCTCTCACCATGGACTGAGCCGCTAGCTAATCGGGTCCATTGACCCCGGCTCGAGATGGTCCCAACAAGACCCCCCGATCCGCAACCCCTTCATTAAACGGCCGACGTAACCTAAGAGGGACGAGCATCTGAGCCCCCGGAGGTACGCGCACAGTTTTTGTCACGAGCGCCTGCACGGTGGCAAACGCCCGACGCTCCGTGGTGGGGGAAGACAAAAATGTAACACGTCGGCCCGATGGGAGCTCGATGCACCCCTGGTCAATCAGGATACGGATGGGCATTTTGGCCAAGAAATCCGTCCCCAACAGGCACGGAACCGCGAGTGAGGAGGAAACCAAAACAGGCCCGGATAATTTAATGTCTCCAATGCAAATAGTGGTGCGGATTTGCCCAATAATGCCCAGCGAGACCCGTTAGCAGCATAGCATGGCACGTCAACAGGGAGCAAGGGACGACTTTGAACGGGAAGGATGTTATAAATCAAATCAGATATAATGGTCGCCGATGCCCCTGTGTCAATTAAAATCCGCACCTCTACCCCATCAATGTGACCAACCACAACCGATGATCCCGCCGACGCAGCAACGACACGATGGGCGAGCTCCGACCACTGACCCGGTTGGAGCGCTCGCCGCATTACAGAACAATCGCGCGCGACGGACGGCGATTTTCGAGCCCTGTTCAGTTGAGCGCGCGAGTGTGTGTCGGATGTGTGCATGGGCCAAACGTGTGAGGTGCCACGACTCACCGTATTCCTCTGCTGGAGCTTGGGAGGAGACGGCGTGGCGTCCTGACGAGGTGTCGCCCCGCGCTGACGGGGAGCCCGGCATCCTGACGCGACGTGGCCTTGCAGGCCACAGTTGTAGCAGCGTGTGAGCGCCCCAGATGTCCTGGGCTGCTCCTGGCGGCTCGGTCCATTCCGAGCCTGTGGTGCTGCCGATCTCCATTCCCCTCGCCGCTCCACCCCGCAGACCTCCTCCGATGGGAGGGCGGTGGCTGCCATGGCATGGCCGGCCGCTCCCTTGGCCGCCTTTCGACGTAGGGACCGCAGGCCCCCGTGGATGTGGCGCGCGACCAGCAGGGACGACATTTCTGCGTCGTCTTGAGCCAGGACGTTGACGTCCAGCTCATCAGCGAGTATCAGCAGCTTCTCAGCCACCATGGCATCCACTCCTTCCTCGTCCATCCGTGGAAAAGCAGCCTTCGCTAGGGCCAGGAGAGCCGTCCGGAAGGCCAGGGGCGATTCGTTGGCGCCCCGGTGCCGATCGTGGAACAGCTGCCTGCAGTCCGAAGGCGGCCCATAGACGGCTGACAGCAGCTGCAGCGCCAGGTGCAGAGTGGCGCGCTTTTCTTTAGGCGCCGAGGTGAGGGTAGCCAGGGCGTCGTTGTCCAGCATCGCCGGCAGCGCGCGTAGAGCCTCGGCGTCCGACCAGTTCGCCATCTCTTGATGAGCGATGAACCGCCTCTTGAAGCCGCCCCAGTCTCCGTCCGCGCCGACGAATTATTTTAGAGTCGGCAGACGCTGCTGTAATGCGACGTCCGTGGCTGCAGATCGCTCTCCGTCGCTCCCAGCAGATGATACAGTGTGGGCGGGCTGCGAGCATGGCATCGCCGGTCGCTCTGTTGTTGACGCGCTGGCCGGTGTTGATGATGTCACGGCTTGTGCTTGGCGCTCAGCAGTCACCTAATGCGGGCCGGCCCCGCCCTCTGCTCGCACTGTAGTGATGGCGGGAAATTTAACCGCGAGCCGCGTCGGGGTGGCGGGAAACGTCGCCGCGCGTCGGCTGCTATCGTCGACCCGTGCTGCCCCTCCAGCTCCCAGCCGCGTGATCTCCTCCAATGCGGCGGCCGCGGCATAGAGCAGTTCCGCCAGGCGGGAGTGAGCCAGCCGGAGTCCTTCGGCCGACGCATCCCCCCCCTCTTGTCGTAGCGGCGCGGGCGTACCCGGCCCCGGCTGCTCCGATCCGACCCCGGCCATCTCTGGTGGTGATTCGGCCCCGGCGTCTTCCATCTCTGACTACTTGGTACGTGTCGTCCCTCGTGTGTCCATCGTTGAACGTTTTTACTTCTGACACCAGATGTAGTAAGTATGTAGGAGGCTTGACGACAGGATCGGAGGCACACTTGTTTATTACACCAACACAGTAATCACTGGTCACTTGGCTACAGGGATGCACAACAGCTAACCCCGCTAACCTATGCCAATCCCTCCACTACGGGGCTAGGGGAGGCTATCTGTCCCAGCCTGGTTAAGCTGGGATCCCGGCACCCTGAGTCTCCAGACCAGCTTAGTCTGGGCTCTCGGGGCCACGCCACCGGCTTGCCCTGGTCGGCCCTTATAAGGACAGCGAGCCAGGGGAGCTCTGGGGCCTATTCTAGCAGGTCTTCCTTCTTCTCTGGTTAAAGCTGAGCCCCGACCTCGAGCCCTCGAGCTCATCACCTTTTATAGGACTCGCCCCCGAGGGGGGGCCCGTGGGGGATGCACATGCGGACGTCGGTGCGAGCGCCACCCTGGTGTACGGCCGTAACCCCGCCCCTTGTGTTTGTTGGCCATCCGTGGCCATGCATAATTACACCTCAACATCCGTAGCCATGCGCAATTACACCTCTACACTACTATACAATCGCTAGATGCTACCACTCTAGGCCGTAGATATTACTGCAGAGCGGCCGGGGAGATCGTGGCTGGAAGGGGGGGGGGGGCAGGGGTAGCAGCCTAGCCCCAGCCTGCCAAGGTGCCACCTCGGCTGGCTGGACAATCTAGGCGAGGCCGGAGGCTCTTACATGGGACTAGGCCTCACCACGCCACTCTGTCAGGTGAGTACTTTGTGCTATACAGTCGATAAATACTGCTCATAGCAGGTACCACCACAGTATGCAGTGCTGCAGTGAAAGCAGGTACCACCACAATATGCACTGCTGTAATCATAGCAGGTGCAACCACAGTCAGTACGCACTGGTGTTAGATTTTTAAGAGGAGTTTTGAAATATTTCAAGACCCGAGCAACGCCGAGTACTTCCCGCTAGTTTTAACTAATAACAAAGACAAATATGAAACCAGAGATGGTTGAAGAGCTTGCTGATCGAGGCCTCCATTTCCAAAAAAAAATCTTCACTTGGGCCCAAATGTAAAAATAAAAATGGTAAGTCAGCTGACAACTACAAAAACAACGAAATGCAAGTAATTCTTTTAACAAATGGCACCACAGGGATAACCGTAGCCCTGCGTCAATTTCGAAAAAAAGCCACACCATGCATGACAGGAAATAGATACTGTCAATATTAAACATACAAAACCTCGACACGCCTTCAGGAAAATGACAGGCACTGTAGTAAAGTGCTGAGACGACAACGACGGCGATGATGATGGCCACGAAGACGATGACAATGGTGGCGGCGACGAAGACAACGGTGGCGGTGACGAAGACGACAACGACCACAAAGACGGCGACGAAGACGATGATCACGACAGTGGCGGCAATGAAAACGACGACGACGATGACGCCGGCGGCAGCCCAACCATCATCGAGACTCCCGTGCGAGACAGGGACGTGCGGTCAGGGGAGGCAGGGGAGGCAGAGCCTCACCTGTCATACTCCAATCAAAATAGCTGTTACGAAAAGTAAATAATAAAATAAATATTTTGATTTTCTACTGATTTGTGTTATAAATGTCATTTCTATATGATTCCAATCATCTTCTTGGTTCTTTCGGTAAAGTCACGTAGAAGGGAAGTAATACAATAATAATAAAACATAATAAAATAATTCTCACAACGTTTTGGCCACAACGCAAGCAGCCGTCCTCAGGTGAAGAATGAAACACCACCAAGCTTGGAGCGTATATTTAAGCTGGGTTGGAGGGGGGAAGAAGAGCGCCTTGACAAAATAATTTTCATATCAAGAGTAATTTAGCATATTTATGGGAAATGCGTAAGAGGTGGGCGGGTGGTTTCAAAGTCATATTATGCCCGTGCATTATGCAGGATTAGCAGCATCAAAGGGAGGGGATGGGGGTAGCATTAACAAAGGGAAGGAATGTTAATAGTATGTAGCTGCAGTTACTAAACAACCACGTAAAAAACTAAAGTATAAACAGTATACTAAATATACTCTCCAATAAGCTGAGCTGCTAACAGTAAGTAATACATAACAATTCTACGTCGCAAAAATAATAATATAATATGCTTCCAGCTAAACTTTTTTCTCTTACATCGCATGGGTCTACCCCGTACTATATACTACCATAGACAAACCCAACATTAAAGTATATATTGTATTACTATACACCACTCTATACCTTAGACTATAATATTACCCTAAGTATTATTCTACCCACCCTACTGTATACCACACTGCTGTATATTCACTATACAATTACGATACTGTATATTACCTTATACATTGTATTAAACATTACAATTTTATACTATTTATACAATTTGCTATACACTATACAATTGACCGTCGCGTGAAAGATACTAAGAGGAAGCAACGAAATATGTCAATGGGAGAGTGGTTGAAGGAGACTTGCAGCGGAGCAAAGAATCCATTCCCTGTGGAGAATACAAGATATATAGTCAATGCCAGTGAGTGGACTGCGGTCTGAAAGTCACCGTAAACGTGAACACAATCAGTTAAGATCCGAAATGATTTATTACGTCCTTCCAATGATTGCTGAGCCAGAATCCATCTTCTCGGTTGAAATTGTCTCTGTGTTTGTATATGTGGATCGCCTCATGAACGAATCTCTCATGGTAGCCAGATGGCTTGCAGAGAACCTCTGTCTTGGAGAAGTCAATGTCATGTGAGCCCACTGAATTGTAACAGTGATCTGCCACGGCTGAGGTGTTTGTCCTACCGTGTTTCAGGTCTGCTTTATGTTCACGGATGCGGTCCGAGACATGTCGTTTGGTTTCTCCAATGTACTCGCTAACTGTTAGATGAAAGTGGTGACGATGTAAGCCGTACATAGTCAACCGCGCTATTTAGAGGTGCAAGGCAAGGACAGTGGCAGCCAGTGGAGAGTCAAGGGCTGCTCCGTGGCGTTGCTTCCAAGCCTCTCCTCACCATTGCTTTCTTGCACTCCCCCACTTGCAGTGCTGGGTTTTATTGCAGAACCCGCATTACCGATGCCATATTATTTCCCCCCTAAACGTCACTGGAAACATTGCCCAGCCTGTGAGCGATGTATCTGTCAAACCACCTGATGATGCAAACTGCGGCTCGGGATGTCCGCTGTGATCCCGCGCGCACTGTTGCTCCGCTGTTGTCGACCGCGTTGTCACGCAAACGGTCGGCCAAGGTGCCTCCTGGTGACGTTCTTTTCCTTCCTGACTATTGTAAAATAAACTAATGATCATGTTACATTAGTTTTTTTTAAGGTGGTACATGCATATGAGGCTAAATTCTGCTCGTAAAATAACGGCGCAATAAGTTACGGCCCTTGGTCGATGCACTGCTGAATGAATACCTCCTCTTGCCGTGTCTGTAAATGGGGGTCGTTTGACCATACTTCACCACGCTCTTCTACTTTATTAATAGGAGGTTGGGGGGTTCGATCCCTACCCTGACACCTGCTGTCAATGTGGAGTTTGCGTGTCTCTCTTCCCATGGCCGTATGCTTTTTTTCCAGTCTTCTGGTTTTTCCCTCCACAATTAGAATTAACATCACGCGTTTAGAGTATTTGGCTGCTATAAATTTCCACGTGATAAGCCACGTAGTTGAACTATTATTTGTGGCAAGGTCGTTTATGAAAAACAGATACATAGTTTAGTAGTGGGCCTTACCAGGTAAAATATCTATATTATTTATTTTCGTTTTAATTGCCCCAGGAAATCGAAGTCCACGATACGTGTCTCACACTATTATACTGTATTTCTATGGGATCCCTTTTTGTATGTGTGTTGAACTTATTTCGCACCGTACATAGCCAAACCGTGCTAATCAGAGGTGCGGGTGGAAGGACAACAAATGTTGGGTCTCTGTGCTATGTGTGAGTCTATAGGTCTTAGTGTGAATCTATGGATCTCTGTGTCAGTCTATGTATGTATGTTTAACTTCTTTAGCACTGTACATAACCAAACCGTGCTAATCGGAGGTGAGGGGGGAAGGACAACAACAATAACAACAACAAGCAGTCCTAAACAAATTAGTTTTACATTTTTGCCAGCATTGCATCGAGATTATGTACATATTTTAAAGACGGCTGACCCTTTCTGCCACTTTCTAATAGCGCTTTGAGTCGCAGATTTGTGCTAGAATAGGTGCCACGTGTGTTTGAGCAAAACATTTTTGTTAAACTAATTTGGCATAAATACAGGCGTTAAGATATTTAAACACCAAAGAGACACCTTAACACTTAGTAGTAGGCTGTCTCGACCAATATTATTCATAATAGAGGTTGTTTCAGTTAGATCACGTAAATATAAATGTGTTGTTAAATTCGCCACCACCTGACACAGCCAAATAGTAAGCTTTGTCACGTAAATAAAACGTGCCAATTCGTTACTGGATTTACTCTCCAACACACTGGTTAGTGCTAAACTAGTAACTAATCGGCACGTTTGCTACCCAACCCCTTGTGTAGACGCTACTCGCTAACAGCACTTGCCATAACATTCTGTTAAGGCTATCAGGGGGATATTTGTCTTTGATCCCAATCGAGTCATTTGCAGGTATTTTTTCAGAATTTGGATGTTTGGGAAATACCCTTTACAATGTTGTTTTTTTGCTGTGGGAGGTAACCAGGATAACCAGGGATTTCAATAAAACCCAGTACAGAACAGGGGCCAGACCATGCCAACCTCAGACAGAAAGGCGCCCCGGACTGGGAGTCAAACCCAGGCAGCCCCTTGCTGTGAGGCGCGAGCGATAGTAACCACTGCCACCCATTGACGGGGTAGGGGGGCACCGTTGTTGTATTTCCTCCGATACCAAGCACAAGACGCCCATCAGCGCCAAAGAGGTTTACTGAGCCCAAAGTTGAGCCCGGTCACGTGAGGGAGAGAGAGAGTGAGGCAGGGCTCGCCCGAGGATTGGACGCTGATCCGGTATGAAGCCCCTTGGAATTACGGCGTGCAATTTAGATGATGTGTGTGAGAACATTTTTTTGCCTTGTAAGTGACCTCTTATGGGGTTTTTTCATGCCTTTTTGCACTACATTTCATACTATATAAACGCTGCATTATTGCACTCGGTGCAATATCGTGATTGTTCATAATACAGGTTGTTTGATCGTGTACCTATAAATGTGTCGTTAAGGTTTGTCACGTAAACAGAACATGCCTATTCGTTACTAGTACAGCACACCGGTGTGTTGGAGAGTAAGTCCACAACATTTACTTGTAAAAATTTACTTGTAAATGTTGTGGATTTACTATGCAACACACCGGTGTGCTGGACTAGTAACGAATTGGCACGTTCTGTTTACGTGACAAACCTTACTAATAGGCTGTGTCAGGTGGTAGCAGGTTTAACGACACTATTCTATTTAAATCTTGACTTAAAGCTTTCGTGACTGCAGGAATTCATAGTCTTTTGGGTCTTTCGGTAAAGCCACGAAAGACCCAAAAGAGTACATTTTAAGCGATATAACCCAAAAACTGAATTTTGGATGATATTGGTCGCGAAAGCCTGTTGCGTGTTAAATCGTGATTGTTGTAATTATTCCTGTCACTTAAAATTTGATGTTTCTCAGGGAATCTATTTTACCATTTGCGTATTAATGTCCTATTTGCAAAATGTTCTTCAATCGTAATCCTCACTTTCGTTAAATATGTACAGCGTAATAGCACCAGCTGCTGGGCAGCAGCGGCAACTGTGGTGGACAGACAGTACACACGCCGGTGAGGGTGTGCACGGGCGTGTTGGCATGGCGGAGAAACTGGGGCAAGGGTCACGGAGGACTCCGTCTGGAAGCGCCTGGAACCTGCTAGTGAGTTTGAGAAGGGAGGCGCGGCCAGGGCGGAGCCACGCCGTGTTGATAGGATAAAAGGAGCCGAGAGCGGGAGCTCGAGGCTGCCGGTTCTGGGATTGGATTTGTCTCGTCGTTGCTCTCGTCTCGTCGCTGTCATCGCTGCCGTCTTCGCTCGATATTGTGCTGATAGATAGTTGTTGGCTGTCTCAGTCAGCGCCTTCAGTGTTAGATGGCTAGTGTTGTGTACAGGCAAGGCTAAGCGACTGTAGAGAGTATGCAGGCGAGACCGTGAATGTTCTAAATAAAAGAAGGTGGCTCCTACAAACCTCGTCTCCAAATCACTGACACTACATATGTAAAAGATCATTTAGTCATATATTCATTACATTTTGTGATGTTGCCATTTTTTCTCTTCACTATGTATTTATTTGTATTTCCACTTTTCTCGCGACCTGTTATGTTCGCTACGCTTGCCAGGGAAGCGACGACTTTTTGTGTTGATGAACCTTGGAGCTTCAAAACTCAACGGAGTACTACAAACCGAACTGAACAGCTCGATTATTTCCCCCCCCCCCCCCCCCCACTTTCCAACCCCCGCGAACGCCTCAATCCCTCACTGTCGCCACATATGGATCTGTTGTTGTTGCACCGAATCCGATGGGTTTTTTTTTTGGCGAACCGGTCAATACGTGTTGTGGCGACTTTTATCATTTTTCCCGGAGCCAACTCGGGCAGATCCTTCTCGTGGTTCTCGCCGAGAATGTCCCTTCCCCTTCGTCTACCTCTCCTTCTCGTGGTTCGCAAGCGGCGGGCTTTGTGTTTTTTGTGCCTGCCACTCTCGCGTTAGAGTGCGGCAATTAATCTCGTATCACCCCCCCCCCCCCCAACTCCCTCCCCGAGGGTGCTGATGGCGTGCAGTGCGTGTGTGTGGCAGCTGTACATTGCCTCTCAGAATTAGGGGTTTTGCTTTATGAGTTTGAGCGAGCGAGTGAGCGACCAAGCGCGCAGGGTCGCTCGCATCGGTGTTTTTGTCGTTCCGCGAGACACGGGGAGAGCGAAGTGGTATGGTGTTTATTACACTGGTCTACAATTTTTTATACGTCGTCTGCTTCAGAGATGAAATATGCTGTTTATTATGGATTTTGATGTGCTAAATTCAAATATGACAAGACAATTAAAACAACTGATTGGCTACTGTTCCCAAGATATTAAAATGTTTACATTTTACGTTTATGTATATTGTGTAGATAGTCTTACTCATAAATTATAAACCTCGGTCTTTTCATGTATTGATGGATGCTTTACATGATAACAAAATCATGATAACAAAATCAGCAAAAGGGTTATAGAAATAACATTTATCATGAAACAAAAGGCAAAAAAACTATTATGTATATATAGGTACATAGTTTAGTCCTTATTCAGGGTCAATTTGACGCTTCTTGGCTTGTCTCTTGTATTCATTAAATAAAGCATATTTTGTCACTGTCCAGCAATAGTCTGTAAGCATTGATGGGCTCCATTTGCCCTGATAGCGTCTCTCCATTGCTGCAATGTCCTGGTGAAATCACTCGCCATACTCGTCGCTCACTGCTCCGAATTCGGTGGGAAAAAATGTCGATGAGAATGCAAAAAAATGTATCTTTATTGACATGTTGCAACCAAGGCTTTTGTATGCCTTGGAGAAGTTTTCCACCAACTCCCTGTAGTTGTCTGCCTTGTTGTTTCCGAGAAAATGTGTTTCCACTAACTGGAAGGCTTGCCGTATTTTCCTTGCCATGCAGTGCACTATCAAATGCATAATCTCTAAGAGGTTCACGAATATCCAACAAAGATACCTTCCTTATTCTTAGCTACAATTAACCTTGTACATTTTCCACGGAGGTACTTGAAAGCTGCTTGTGTTTTGTCCATGGCTTTGACAAAGTTCTTCATCAGACCCAGCTTGATGTGTAGAGGTGGTAACAAAATCTTTGTTGATTCAACAAGTGGTGGATGCTGAACACTTTTCCTCCCAGGCTCCAATAACTGTCAATGGCCAATCTATCTTGATGTAGTGTGAATCTCTCGCACGACTATCCCATTCGCAGAGAAAACAGCAGCACTTTGTTGCTTTCTTGCTTGGCCTGCAGACTGGATACACAACCTTCAAATCACCACAAAACTGCCATTGATGTTGGTCATAGTTTATGCACCTCAAAAGTTGTTTTATGTTGTCATTGGGTTTCTTCATATGGACTGCATGATCAACTGCAATTGATGGCAAAGCATTGCCATTATGCAGCAAAACAGCTTTAAGACTCATCTTCGATGAATCAATAAACAGTCTCCACTCATCTGGATTATAAACGATATTGAGGGCTGCCATCACACCATCGATGTTGTTGCAGGCTACAAAATTACCTTCCATGAAGAAGAATGGGACAAGATCCTTTTGACGGTCACAGAACATGGAAATCTTAACATCGCCTGCCAGGAGATTCCAATGCTGTAGTGTGGAGCCTAACAGCTCTGCCTTACTCTTGGGTAGTTCCAAATCCCTGACAAGGTCTTTCAGTTCACCTTGTGTTATGAGGTGTGGTTCAGAGGAGGAGGGTGGGAGAAAATATCGGTCATGTAACCTTGATGGTTCAGGACCACAAGTTTCATCCTCTTCCTCGTCTGACTCAAGTGAGCATGATTCTGGTGAATCAGGAACCGGCAGTCCTTCTCCGTGAGTTACTGAGCATATAGCTGATGGAATGTTTGGATAATGCACAGTCCACTTTTTCTTCTTTGACAAACCTTTCCCAACTGAAGGCGCCATGCAGAAGCAACAATTGCTGATATAATGTTGGCTCTCTCAAAATCATTGACACTAAGAAAGGCATAGATTTCCTTTTCCTGTTCAACCACTGGCGAAGATTGGTTGCAGCATACAGTGAGGGAAAAAATATTTGATCCCCTACTGATTTTGTACGTTTGCCCACTGACAAAGAAATGATCAGTCTACAATTTTAATGGTAGGTTCATTTGAACAGTGAGAGACAGAATAACAACAACAAAATCCAGAAAAACGCATGTCAAAATGTTATAAATTGATTTGCATTTTAATGAGGGAAATACGTATTTGACCCCCTCTCAATCAGAAAGATTTCTGGCTCCCAGGTGTCTTTTATACAGGTAACGAGCTGAGATTAGGAACACACTCTTAAAGGGAGTGCTCCTAATTTCAGCTTGTTACCTATATAAAAGACACCTGTTCACAGAAGCAATCAATCAATCAGATTCCAAATTCTCCACCATGGCCAAGACCAAAGAGCTCTCCAAGGATGGCAGAGACAAGATTGTAGACCTACAAAGGCTGGAATGGGCTACAAGACCATCGCCAAACAGCTTGGTGAGAAGGTGACAACAGTTGGTGCGATTATTCGCAAATGGAAGAAACAAAAAAGAATTGTTAATCTCCCTCGGCCTGGGGCTCCATGCAAGATCTCACCTCGTGGAGTTGCAATGATCATGAGAACGATGAAGAATCAGCCCAGAACTACACGGGAGGATCTTGTCAATGATCTCAAGGCAGCTGGGACCATAGTCACCAAGAAAACAGTTGGTAACACACTATGCCGTGAAGGACTGAAATCCTGCAGCGCCCGCAAGGTCCCCCTGCTCAAGAAAGCACATATACATGCCCGTCTGAAGTTTGCCAATGAACATCTGAATGATTCAGAGGACAACTGGGTGAAAGTGTTGTGGTCAGATGAGACCAAAATGGAGCTCTTTAGCATCAACTCGACTCGCCGTGTTTGGAGGAGGAATGCTGCCTATGACCCCAAGAACACCATCCCCACCGTCAAACATGGAGGTGGAAACATTATGATTTGGGGGTGTTTTTCTGCTAAGGGGACATGACAACTTCACCGCATCAAAGGGACGATGGACGGGGCCATGTACCGTCAAATCTTGGGTGAGAACCTCCTTCCCTCAGCCAGGGCATTGAAAATGGGTCGTGGATGGGTATTCCAGCATGACAATGACCCAAAACACACGGCCAAGGCAACAAAGGAATGGCTCATGAAGAAGCACATTAAGGTCCTGGAGTGGCCTAGCCAGTCTCCAGACCTTAATTTCATAGAAAATCTGTGGAGGGAGCTGAAGGTTCGAGTTGCCACACGTCAGCCTCGAAACCTTAATGACTTGGAGAAGATCTGCAAAGAGGAGTGGGACAAAATCCCTCCTGAGATGTGTGCAAACCTGGTGGCCAACTACAAGAAACGTCTGACCTCTGTGATTGCCAACAATGGTTTGCCACCAAGTACTAAGTCATGTTTTGCAGAGGGGTCAAATACTTATTTCCCTCATTAAAATGCAAATCAATTTATAACATTTTTGACATGCGTTTTTCTGGATTTTTTTGTTGTTATTCTGTCTCTCACTGTTCAAATAAACCTACCATTAAAATTATAGACTGATCATTTCTTTGTCAGTGGGCAAACGTACAAAATCAGCAGGAGCTCAAATACGTTTTCCCTCACTGTATGTACAGTGGTACCTCGGTATACATCGTTAATTCGTTCCAGAAGGTAGGACTTATACCGAAAATGACGTATACCAAACGAATTATTCCTCACTGTATGTGTGGGGCCCACATCTTGTCCTGATCTCCAATTTTTCAGCCAAAATAAAGGTGATGTTTTCTTAACCATAGTCGTTATACTGCGCTTTTGTGACGCAAAAGTCACTTCACCACAACTATAGCAGAAGTTATCTGCTTTGTTCACACAAGTATGAGGCATCTCTGCTCACTTTGGCTAAACATAAATGTGTCCCTTTGCAAGATCAAACACTGACGAATAAGAGAGCTGATATAGGGCAATTTGGTCAGCAGAGGGATGTAAGCCTAGTTATGATTGTATCATCCATAACTTCTAGGAATAACAAGATGCAATTCATATCATGTATGACGCAATACCAAGTTCAGATTGCATCATTCATTATTTTGCTCAAACAACAAGTACTGTCCAAACCCAGTGATATATTTATTCATAAGTCCATTTCTGGTTTAAATTGAGATCCCTTCCCTTTATAACTCACGTATCCTCCTCCATTCTCAAGTCAAGGGTCGCATGTACTGACCCCGTAGCTTATCTTGAAAACTCGAGCCAATCAATAAGTTTAAGCATCATTTTCATTCTCAGTGATCCAGAATTAGTAAAGTTGGACTACATCTATTTCGGAGGCATTTTGGCTGTAGACCAGTATTATATTATTGTTGATAATAACTATCATTATTTGTTTCTGTACTCTGAGTTACGGTGCGTGCGCTCCGGAGCCGCATGCATCGCTTGCGGTCACGCACACATTGTGGTGTCAACAACAAGAACACCAACACGAACAACACCAACAACAAGAACAATAACACGACCAACAACATCACCAACACGAATAACAGCAACCACAACACGACCAACATCAACAACATGAACAACACGAACAACAACACGACCAACAACACCAACAACACGATCAACAACACCAACAAGGCGACAAACAACACGACCCACAACAACAACACCACAACCAACAACAACACAACAACAACCACAACATGACCAACAACAACCACAACATGACCAACAACAACAACACAACCAACAACAACACCACGACCAACAACAACTACAACCAACAACAACACGACCAACAACAACTACAACCAACAACAACCACAACACCACCAACAACAACCACAACACCACCAACAACACGACCAACAACAACAAAACCGACAGCACCAACACAGCGTGGCAGAGTGAACGTGGCCACAGTCGAGGCGGTCACCCTGTCAGCCGAGGCTGCTGCTTCGCCTTCCTCCCTTCACCTCTCCGACATCCTCTCGACTTGTGTAAGAAAGCGGAATTGGCCTCGGTTGAGAGATTGACGCGGCCGTCTCCCCAAGTTCTCGGTCGAAGCAAATCGTAAGCGCCGTGTTTTTGAGAAAGACTGACAAACCACTCGCGTTAATTAAACGGGCTACACGTTTATCTTTGGGCGGTTATGCGATTCCTCCAAATTATTTTTCTTCGGTGGCACGAACGCGGTTGTTTTGACTGATTTTCGTTCTCAAAGTTCAGTTGAACCACGGCGCAAGGATTTTTTTAATCTCAAGCGATTGCAGTTTTTTGTCATCTCATTCCGTGCGCGCCGCTAATCGGGAAGCGCTCTTAATGATAATTAATAACCCGGTTCAATAATCACCACTTAACACCTAAAACACATCCATAATCATCATCATTATCAACGGGCACTCAACTGCAACAACGTAAGCGTCACTTATCGCCAATTAGCATCACCACGCCGGAATTATTAATTATCACGATTTACCGACACAGACACACAAAGACAAATATTCCCCTGCAGCCTTAACAGATTGTAGGTGCAAGTGCTATTAGCGAGCACCTATGAAGGCCGGCACGGCACACGAGGGGGTGGGTGGCCATCACCACGCCCGGCCGCCTTTGTCTCCCTCGTAGCGATGTTTACACACCGCACCAGGTACTCATTTGAGGCTGAGTCGACCTAGGGGAGGCCCAGGGACCGGTACAGATAATCGTCACCGGTGTTGGCCGTGAGCGGAAATCGAACTCGGGTCGCCGGGTCCGTAGCGCAGCGCTCTGACCACTACTGCACAACCGCTCCCCACGACGCACGCACGGCTGCTTGGCCCTCGCCTGCACTGAGTCTTGTCGATAATGAAATTGCCATGAACACTGCACACGTTTGACATAAGCGGCACTCGACAACGTTGAAAAAACTAATTTCAACAAGCGTCCTTAACGGGTTTGCCCATTTGCAACGACTCAATTCTGCCTTGATTTTAGAGCCGTGCGCTCTCCCACGTGCCGAAGGCTGCGGTGGTCCCGAGGGCTGCGGTGGTGACGAAAGTAGCTCGTGAGCTGAAGGCGACCGCAGGCTTGTGGCCAGTGAAGTCGCGACTGCTGCCGGTACACCACGCCCTCATGGGTGAGGATCCAGGACAGCACGGCAACAACAGTTTACGGGTCTGCGTCGATCCACTGCTGGATGAAGGCCCTCCCCTGTGGCGTGCGTCGGTCTTGGGGGGTATCAATTGAACCACGTACGAATGTTGAACTTATTTCGCACCATACCTCGCGACATCGAAGGTGCGGGGGGGGGGGGGACCACAAACTAAACGCAAAAAATATGTTCTAAAGGAAAGGAGTTAGTCAATCTAGATGACGATTTAAAAGTGCAAAGCTCCAATTGCTTCCTAATATCGGAAGAGCATTTCAGATGGCCGCAGAAGCGCATCTGACAGCGCACGTTGATGCGCTCCCAGAAGCTCGTCTTATTGATAGGTTGTCTAATAATTAAATTTTTTACGTGGAGGGACAGATATGTGAAGGAGGAATATGTATGTATGTTGAACGTCTTTTGTACCATATGTAGCCAACCTTGCTAATCGGAGGTGCGGGGGAAGGACAAAAAACTGAACACAAAAAGCAGTTCTAAAGAAAATGAGTGTGTCGATCTAGATGACGATTTAAGAGTACACAGTTCCCCTGTGGCTTCCTAGTATCGGCAGGAAGAGGCGTTCCAGACGGCCGCAGAAGTGCATCTGAAAGTGCCGCGGGACGATGCGGTGACCGCCGTCTTTGTTCGATGGGTTTTGGCCAAACATCCAAATGCAAAAAAAACCCACCTAAAATGACTCTATTTAGATTACGCACGGAAACATCACCCCGACTGCGAAAATTTCGACTCAGCGAGGCTCTCCTGGGTAAAAAAAGCCGAGTAATAGTAGCTGTAATAATAGTCGGAGCGGTTTGGTGAAGGGTTAGTCCAGATATCATTCGGCAGCTAGTTCCACCGTGCAGTCCCACCGCCGCCGACCCCGGGACACAGCAAAGCGCTCTGGTCAGTGTTGACGCTGTACCCATACTTTTGGGCCTTCACTTCGAATTCATGAACTCCGAGTGCGATGACAGAAGAGATGTGTACACGAGACAGAGATGTGGTGGGTTTAACACTGAGTAGCAGTCCAGGGCTTTCGCGACCAATATTGTCCATAAAAGAGGTGTATTGGGGGTTAGTTCGCGTAAATATAAATGTGTCGGTACACCCGCCACAGCCAATTTGTAAGGTTTGTCACGTAAATAAAACGTGGCAATTAGTTACTAGTTCAGCACTAACCGGTTGTGTGTTGGAGAGTAAACCCACTACAACATTTACGATTCGAGTACCGTGACATTTCGCCGGTAATTACAACAACCAGCCTCATCAGGCGACAGCCAGAGTTGTCGCCTGAACGAGTTACTAATCGGCACGACTTGTTCACCTGACAAACCTCACTCATTTGGCTGTGTCGGGTGATGGCGGGTTTAACGACACAACATTTATTTTTACTCCATCTAACCCAAAACAACCCCTGTTCTAGAGAGGTGACATATAGCGAGAAGACGGGTGTTTTGGCCATTGTGGCTTAGAGAATGGGCTTCCTTCTCGCAACAGGGGAAACCGCGGGGACTCTCTGCAGGTGCGTGCAGCCAATACTCCCTGGCAGACCCTGCGCCCTCACAGCGTCCACCGCTACCCAGGCGTCAACCGACTTTGAAACACCATGGCGGTCAAAGAGATCTGGTACATAACACTCCACCAATACAGTACTTTCTTTATTGCCACCCTGTGCCACTCCCGAGCACTCTTTCAACGTCTCCAGCCATTTACATCTCCCCACCATTCTCGCTCTGCTGACCGGAGCCGCTTCCTACGGAGCAGCAGCTGCGTCTAAAAGTCGGTTCGCTCGACCCACACTACCGGGGGCGGACCGTGCTGCCTCAGCTGAGCGGCGTTTCGCTGCAGCCGCCACTCGGCGGCGGCCGTCTGGAACGTTCTCTCTCCCACTGCTGCACACGCACACGCGGCAAACAGCAGCAGCCTCCAGGCACCACCGCCCATCTACAAGCAGCATCTCTCAAGGCTTATTATCATTGATTATTATTTTTTATTATATCCCCATGCAAAGGCACGCACATTGACTAGAAATTATTGAAATACAGCTGTCGAATGAAAGGCAAGACTGCAGGGATTGGTGATCGTTGATGTCACACACACACACAACAAAATATTATTTTATATCTGCTCTCAGCCTTGTCTCAACCACAAACAACACAGAGCTGAACGTGTGGCCGTGCGATGGTTGAGGCCACAAGCTCCACGGAGCTGAACGTGTGGCCGTGTGGTGGTCGCGTGACACGCACGCGTGGCATTGATGGGAGTGGTGTGCTGTGTGCTGTGAGCAGACCCGCCGTTGACTCCACAGTATTTGTCTTCAGCCTGTGTGTACCTGCGCGCGTGTCTCCGCTGCGATGCGTCTCTCCCTGTCGAGATGGCACCACGACCAACACTGGTATCTTGGTGCACGCCATCAATCCACGGGGACTTGAAGTTGCCAGCGTGTTCCTAGGATGCACGATATTCGAAATTGATATTCCTCTGTTCCCAAAATGTGCGTGTCCGTCTTTTTTATTTTACATCTGCTGTTGCCAAAAAAACTCTCTGCTTGATTGCCTTGACTATAGACGCTAGGGACTCTACGTTTGATCTGGTGATTTTGGGATGATTACGACTATTGTTATTACCACGCTTGTTTGCCCAGGAGAGTCTTGCTGAGTCTCAAGACTAATTGTCAGGAGGGTACTTACAAGCTGGCACACCAAGGGGGCGATGCTGCTGCTTCTGTGTGTAGTCCCCATTGAGTCATTTGCAGGGTAATTTTTCAGCATTGAGATGGTTGGCCAACGCCGGTGACATTGTATGTGTGTCTGTTGTATGTATCCCAGAACATGGGATATAGAGAGAACACACAAACTCCACAGAGAGAGGAGCCTGAGTTGGGAATCGAACCCAGGCCCTTTTGTCGCGAGAAGTGTTACCACTGCGCCACCCTGCCTAAGAGATCGAGAATCGGAGTCTTTGTTTATTCTGAAGGAATCCGATGAGCTATGAAAGTATGAAAGTATTTTTTTCACAGATGTCCAGTAGGATGCGGGTTAACAAGTTATATCAACAAACGAAACAACAAAAACACGATGGAATATATTTCATACATTTATATAGAGCGTCGTTAATGCAAAACTGTATCTCACCTCGCTGTACAAGACAACTGCGATAAAACACATGAGAGCAAGGTCGAGAAACCTGAGCAAGTAATCTACAGCCTACAAGTAGAAATTGCACAACTACATCAATTCCTGCTGGTTTGTCAACTCCCTAAATGCAACGCTTGGCATTAAGGCAGCAAAACAACAACAATTGCTCTGTATCAACAGATGCCTTGGGTGCCATACATAATCTCAAGGAGAATCCAAAGGCTCTCTCTCTCTCTTCCTTCCCAGGCCTTGTGCACTTTGCCCCCATCACGAGAACTATGTTTTATTTTACCAGATAAGGTCCCACTGATCTATGTAGCAGCTCTTTTTTCAGAAGCGACCTGGCCATCACAAATTATAGCTCCACGAAGTAGCTTATCATCATCGTCACGTGGACATTTATACAGGTAGGAACAACAGTTCCACACTGCCCACCAGAGATTATTTGTCTGTCTGTCGTGCATGGCCCCGCCCCACCAGAGCCCTCCCATTGGCTCGGGGGCGCCAACCAATGGGAGCGGTGGGTTTGGGTTGGTAGAGGGGGGGTTAGTGGTGGTGGGGGGAACCGCCGCGAGGAGACGGGTGATGTTTCATTCACAAAATGGAACTGGGGAAGGGTGGCTCCATTCATAAAATTAATCGGCTTAGCTTCTGCCCCAAGTCCATACACCGGTCACCCTGCGTCCTAAAATGACGTCATTAATCAGCTTATCTCAGCTTAACTCCGCCCCCGACTCCGCACGGCGCACCCCCCCCCCCCTGCATCCCTCCTCCCTGGCTCCTCCCCCCCTTTTACCCTATATAATCTCTTGTCACAAATAGCTCTCTCTATTCACTACAGTAATTTTGCTGTGGCTGTTCCACCTGATGACGGAAGCTTGTGTTGCCTCCGAAACGTCGTGATTTATTTTTTATTTTTCATCTACGTGACTTTACCGAAAGAAACAGAATGTAAAACATGCCACTATGCATTCAGAAGAGAGTTTGAAATCAGTGTATTTTGGTAACAATTATCAACATTGATGAAGCAGAGAATAAAAAGAGAAAATACATATCCATTTCTATAATTATTGTAAGTTTATTTAAGAAGTCTGTACATAAGCCAGGTTTTCATCATGTTACATGTAGCCCCAGTGGCCTAATGGATAAGGCACTGGCCTTCCTAAGCCAGGGATTGAGGGTTCGAATCCCACCTGGGGTTGCTGAGAAAAAGCTGTTCATTTTGTAAAATCAAGATGTCAAGTGTACGAATCTGATAATGAAAATTCTAGATTTGAAGCTTTCGTGACTGCAAGGATTCATACTCTTTGTTTTTTTCGGTAAAGTCACGTAGGTAAAACAATAAAATAAAATTAATGAAAACAACTAAATTTAATCACGACGTTTCGGAGGCAACACAAGCCTCCCTCATCAGGTGTAAAAAGGCACAGCAAAATAACTGTGCCTTCACGTCGTGATTTTATTTAGTTGTTTTCATTTATTTTATTTTATTGTTTTACCTACGTGACTTTACCGAAAAAAACAAAGAGAATGATAATGAAAAGGCAAATTGGCACTGTGCCAAGAGAAGATAGTTTTAAATCAGTGGACCTTGGTGACAATTATCAACATGGATAAAACAGAGGGGACGAAAGGGGGAAAAGCATATCATTTTTTATTATTATTATTGGGAGTTTATTTAAGAATTCTGTACATGAGCCAGATTTTCATCATGCTACATGTAGCCCCAGTGGCCTAATGGATAAGGCACTGGCCTCCTAAGCCAGGGATTGTGGGTTCGAGTCCCACCTGGGGTTGCTGAGAAAAAGCTGTTCATTTTGTAAAATCAAGATGTCAAGTGTACGAATCTGATAATGAAAATTCTAGATTTGAAGCTTTCGTGACTGCAAGGATTCATACTCTTTGTTTTTTTCGGTAAAGTCACGTAGGTAAATCAATAAAATAAAATTAATGAAAACAACTAAATTTAATCACGACGTTTCGGAGGCAACACAAGCCTCCCTCATCAGGTGTAAAAAGGCACAACAAAATAACTGTGCCTTCACGTCGTGATTTTATTTAGTTGTTTTCATTTATTTTATTTTATTGTTTTACCTACGTGACTTTACCGAAAAAAACAAAGTGAATGATAATGAAAAGCCAAATTGGCACTGTGCCAAGAGAAGATAGTTTTAAATCAGGGGACCTTGGTGACAATTATCAACATGGATAAAACAGAGGGGACGAAAGGGGGAAAAGCATATCATTTTTTTATTATTATTGTGAGTTTATTTAAGAATTCTGTACATGAGCCAGATTTTCATCATGCTACATGTAGCCCCAGTGGCCTAATGGATAAGGCACTGGCCTCTTATGCCAGGGGATTGTGGGTTTGAGTCCTACCTGGGGTAGCTGAGCAACGAATGTACATTTTGTAAGGTGAAGAGTTTGAGAGTGAGTGTATGTGTGTGTGAGTCTGAGAGTGTGTGTTTGTGAGTCTGAGAGTGTGAGAGTGAGTGTATGTGAGTGTGAGAGTGTGTGTGTGTGAGTCTGAGAGTGTGAGAGTGAGTGCATCTGTGTGTGAGTATGTGAGTGTGTGTGTGAGTCTGAGAGTGTGAGGGTGAGTTTATGTGTGTGTGAGTCTAAAAAAATGTGTGTGTGTGAGTCTGAAAGTGTGAGTGTGTGAGTCTGAGAGTGTGAGAGTAAGTGTATGTGTGTGTGAGAGTCTGAGAGTGTGAGGGTGTGTGAGAGTGAGTCTGAGAGTGTGAGAGTGAGTGTATGTGTGTGTGAGTCTGAGAGTGTGAGAGAGTGTGTGTGTGAGTCTGAGAGTGAGTGTGTATGTGAGTCTGAGAGTGTGTGTGTGTGTGAGTCTGAGAGTGTGAGAGTGAGTGTGTGTGTGTGAGTCTGAGAGTGTGTGTGTGAGTCTGAGAGTGTGAGAGTGAGTGTGTGTGTGTGAGTCTGAGAGTGTGAGTGTGTGAGTGTGTGTGTGTGAGTCTGAGAGTGAGTGTGTGTGTGAGTCTGAATAGTGTGAGAGTGAGTGTGAGTCTGAGAGAGAGTGTGTGTGTGAGTCTGAGAGTATAAGAGTGTGTGTGTGTGAGTCTGAGAGTGTGAGAGTGAGTGTGTGTGTGTGAGTCTGAGAGTGTGTGTGTGAGTCTGAGAGTGTGAGAGTGAGTGTGTGTGTGTGAGTCTGAGAGTGTGAGTGTGTGAGTGTGTGTTTGTGAGTCTGAGAGTGTGAGAGTGAGTGTATGTGAGTGTGAGAGTGTGTGTGTGTGAGTCTGAGAGTGTGAGAGTGAGTGCATCTGTGTGTGAGTATGTGAGTGTGTGTGTGAGTCTGAGAGTGTGAGGGTGAGTTTATGTGTGTGTGAGTCTAAAAAAATGTGTGTGTGTGAGTCTGAAAGTGTGAGTCTGAGAGTGTGAGAGTGAGTGTATGTGTGTGTGAGTCTGAGAGTGTGAGAGTGAGTGTGTGTGTGTGAGTCTGAGAGTGTGAGTGTGTGAGTGTGTGTGTGTGAGTCTGAGAGTGAGTGTGTGTGTAAGTCTGAATAGTGTGAGAGTGAGTGTGAGTCTGAGAGAGAGTGTGTGTGTGAGTCTGAGAGTATAAGAGTGTGTGTGTGTGAGTCTGAGAGTGTGAGAGTGAGTGTGCATGTGTGAGTCTGAGAGTGTGTGTGAGTCTGAGAGTGTGAGAGTGAGTGTGTGTGTGTGAGTCTGAGAGTGTGAGAGTGAGTGCATCTGTGTGTGAGTATGTGAGTGTGTGTGTGAGTCTGAGAGTGTGAGGGTGAGTTTATGTGTGTGTGAGTCTAAAAAATGTGTGTGTGTGAGTCTGAAAGTGTGAATGTGTGAGTCTGAGAGTGTGAGAGTGAGTGTATGTGTGTGTGAGTCTGAGAGTGTGAGGGTGTGTGAGAGTGAGTCTGAGAGAGAGTGTGTGTGTGTATGTGTGAGTCTGAGAGTGTGAGAGAGTGTGTGTGTGAGTCTGAGAGTGAGTGTGTATGTGAGTCTGAGAGTGTGTGTGTGTGTGAGTCTGAGAGTGTGAGAGTGAGTGTGTGTGTGAGTCTGAGAGTGTGTGTGTGAGTCTGAGAGTGTGAGAGTGAGTGTGTGTGTGTGAGTCTGAGAGTGTGAGTGTGTGAGTGTGTGTGTGAGTCTGAGAGTGAGTGTGTGTGAGTCTGAATAGTGTGAGAGTGAGTGTGAGTCTGAGAGAGAGTGTGTGTGTGAGTCTGAGAGTATAAGAGTGTGTGTGTGTGAGTCTGAGAGTGTGAGAGTGAGTGTGTGTGTGAGTCTGAGAGTGTGTGTGTGAGTCTGAGAGTGTGAGAGTGAGTGTGTGTGTGTGAGTCTGAGAGTGTGAGTGTGTGAGTGTGTGTTTGTGAGTCTGAGAGTGTGAGAGTGAGTGTATGTGAGTGTGAGAGTGTGTGTGTGTGAGTCTGAGAGTGTGAGAGTGAGTGCATCTGTGTGTGAGTATGTGAGTGTGTGTGTGAGTCTGAGAGTGTGAGGGTGAGTTTATGTGTGTGTGAGTCTAAAAAATGTGTGTGTGTGAGTCTGAAAGTGTGAGTCTGAGAGTGTGAGAGTGAGTGTATGTGTGTGTGTGAGTCTGAGAGTGTGAGGGTGTGTGAGAGTGAGTCTGAGAGTGTGAGAGTGAGTGTATGTGTGTGTGAGTCTGAGAGTGTGAGAGAGTGTGTGTGTGTGAGTCTGAGAGTGAGTGTGTATGTTAGTCTGAGAGTGTGTGTGTGTGTGAGTCTGAGAGTGTGAGAGTGAGTGTGTGTGTGTGAGTCTGAGAGTGTGTGTGTGAGTCTGAGAGTGTGAGAGTGAGTGTGTGTGTGTGAGTCTGAGAGTGTGAGTGTGTGAGTGTGTGTGTGTGTGAGTCTGAGAGTGAGTGTGTGTGTAAGTCTGAATAGTGTGAGAGTGAGTGTGAGTCTGAGAGAGAGTGTGTGTGTGAGTCTGAGAGTATAAGAGTGTGTGTGTGTGAGTCTGAGAGTGTGAGAGTGAGTGTGCATGTGTGAGTCTGAGAGTGTGTGTGAGTCTGAGAGTGTGAGAGTGAGTGTGTGTGTGTGAGTCTGAGAGTGTGAGAGTGAGTGCATCTGTGTGTGAGTATGTGAGTGTGTGTGTGAGTCTGAGAGTGTGAGGGTGAGTTTATGTGTGTGTGAGTCTAAAAAATGTGTGTGTGTGAGTCTGAAAGTGTGAGTGTGTGAGTCTGAGAGTGTGAGAGTGAGTGTATGTGTGTGTGAGTCTGAGAGTGTGAGGGTGCGTGAGAGTGAGTCTGAGAGTGTGAGAGTGAGTGTATGTGTGTGTGAGTCTGAGAGTGTGAGAGAGTGTGTGTGTGTGAGTCTGAGAGTGAGTGTGTATGTGAGTCTGAGAGTGTGTGTGTGTGTGAGTCTGAGAGTGTGAGAGTGAGTGTGAGTCTGAGAGTGTGTGTGTGAGTCTGAGAGTGTGAGAGTGAGTGTGTGTGAGTCTGAGAGTGTGAGAGTGAGTGTGTGTGTGAGTCTGAGAGTGTGTGTGTGAGTCTGAGAGTGTGAGAGTGAGTGTGTGTGAGTCTGAGAGTGTGAGTGTGTGAGTGTGTGTGTGAGTCTGACAGTGAGTGTGTGTGTGAGTCTGAATAGTGTGAAAGTGAGTGTGAGTCTGAGATAGAGTGTGTGTGTGAGTCTGAGAGTATAAGAGTGTGTGTGTGTGAGTCTGAGAGTGTGAGAGTGAGTGTGTATGTGTGAGTCTGAGAGTGTGTGTGTGAGTCTGAGAGTGTGAGAGTGAGTGTGTGTGTGTGATTCTGAGAGTGTGAGTGTGTGAGTGTGTGTGAGTCTGAGAGTGAATGTATGTGTGTGTGAGTCTGAGAGTGTGAGAGTGAGTGTGTGTGTGTGTGAGTCTGAGAGTGAGTGTGTGTGAGTCTGAGAGTGAGTGTGTGTGTGAGTCTGAATAGTGTGAGAGTGAGTGTGAGTCTGAGAGAGAGTGTGTGTGTGAGTCTGAGAGTATAAGAGTGTGTGTGTGTGAGTCTGAGAGTGTGAGTGTGAGTGTATCTGTGTGTGAGTCTGAGAGTGAGTGTGTGTGTGAGTCTGAGAGTGTGTGTGTGTGAGTCTGAGAGTGTGTGAGTGAGTGTATGTGTGTGTGAGTCTTAGTTACCTAGAGTGTTATACAGGTAGGAACAACAGGTTCCACAATGCCCACCTGGGATTATTTGTCTGTCTGTCTGTCGTGCATATCCGGAATTCCACCCACCCATGCACCTCCCCACCGAACACCGAGCTACGCCGCAATTGGTTGACGATGTCGGGGAGGGTGGGGGGGGAAGGGTAAACATGCCCACTCATCCAACTGCCCCCCCCCCTTGAACGCGGCGCTGTCCAACCAAGTTCATATCTGCCCACTCCGAAGGAACGTGTTAGCAGCAGCCAAATCACTCGAAGCATGTGACGTTGATTCTAAACGCGAAAGGAAAAACCGGAGGAACCCGGAGACAAATCTACACGGCCACGGGGAGACAGACACGCAAACTCCAACTATACAGCAGCAGGCGTCAGGGTCGGGATTGAACTCACGAACTCCTGCATACCAGGCGAGGTAGTCAACATCTCGCCTTACTACTCCAGCTCACAAGGCCTCCTTCATGGTGTAATAAAAGGACTCGAACACTTCTTTCTGTCTTCGTTCGTGTCTTTATTCAGGTTCACGTCTTTACCCACACGGCACTCTGTTATAACTCCTGTATTTGTAGCCCCCGGCTATTCACTGCTATTATAGCTTCCTCACCCCTCTGACTCTCTGCTTCATCTACTGTAACCTCCTCCCTGCAGACTCGCTGCTACCCCTATGTGCAGACCCTCTGGCTGTCACTGTATGCAGACCCGCTGCCCACTCTCTCTGTGCAGCCCCGCTGCTGACTGCAGCCTCCTTGCTGCTTCGGGTCGGTCACCGCTGGCCAACGGTGCCGATCCTCGCTTCCCCCGTGTTCGTGGCGATCTCGCCACACCCCGCTTCGCCCTACGTGGCCTTCCTCTGTTCCTGGCTCCCAGTCACTCCCCCTGCTCTTCCGGTTCCCCTCCTTCTATCTCAACCCCTCTCCCCCCACGTGACCTAACTCCTCCCCCCCTGACGGCACCTCAGAAGGGCCGTTTACAACCGCATTACAATGGTATGAGGGGGATTCCTGTGGAGCCCGCGACTCTACCCACACAGCAGCAGCTGGTACTTGGCCTACGAGTAGAGGATGTCCACCAAGCATATTGATCGATTAACTCAGCTGGTGTGCAGGCGTCTCTCGGGTGCTCTGTATGTGCACTGTTGGTTGAACTTCTTTTGCACCGTACGTAGCCAATCGTTCTAATCGGAGGTGCGGGGGAAGGACAACAAACTATGGGCCTTAGTATGAGTAGTCTGTGGGTCTCTGTGTGAGTCTATGGGTCTCTGTGTGAGTCTATGGGTCTGTGTGGGTCTGTGTGTCTGTATCAGTGTAAGTAGTCTATGAGTCTCTGTGTTAGTCTGTCTCATTCTAAGTAGTCTATGGGTCTCTATGTGAGTCTGTGGGTCTCTGTGGGAGTCTCTCTCAGTGTAAGTAGTCTTTGGGTATGTGTGAGTATATGTATGTTGAATTTCTTTCGCACCGTACAAAGCCAACCGCGCCAATCAGAGGCGCGGGAGGGGGCGGGTAAGGACGAATCGTGAACATCGCAGGGTCGCGGAAGCAGGGGAGACCTTCATCCAGCAGCGGATTGATCATGGCCGATGAAGACGACCATAAAAGAGTCCACACAGTCGTGTGGCCGCCACCTTGTTCCACGCAAGGGCTTCTGGGGGACAATCTGACGTCGTGTTGCAGGGTCCCGGCGAGTGATTTGGAAGCTTCATCCAACCAAGATAAAACAAATGTTTTTCTTTCCTTACCTCCCGCCTGCTGGGCAAAACGTATGGATATTGAGAATTCCATCTGCCTCGAGGAGGCTCCCAATGGGCCATTTAAAGCAGTCGGGTGCTCAGGATTGGAGACAACGGCCAATTCCCGCCGTGACGGAGCGTAACGCGCGCACCCACCGTTGTGCATGCGGCGTATAAAGCCCCGGCAATTGTTTAAAAGCGTGCCTGATTAAACGCAAACACATTTCCCAGCTTTACATGACGATTTAAAATTAATTAACTGTGACGCAAAGGCAAAGATCTCCACCGTAGAGCCATAACAGTCTTTTGGGGACGAGTGCTGTTCGCGATTATCAGCAACATATGAAAGCCGGCACTGTGGCACACGCCGGGTGGGAGGCCAGCCACCACCACGCCCGGCCGCCTTTGTCTCCCTTGTGGCGATTTGTGTCACATCGCACCAGGTGCAGTACTCATTTGAGGCTGAGTCGACCTAGGGGAGGCCCCGAATGGACCCTAAAATGTATTCTTGGACGGCCCCTGCTGACGGGACTCTGTAGAGTGGCATGGTGCGCTGCTTGGCGCCTATGGATGCGGTCCAAATCACGCGGTAAACTTCTGAAGAGTAAAGATTCACAATCGTTTGTTGTTGTTGGGTGAGGCCAATAATGCTACGTAACGGATATGATCAGACTGGTGTCGTGAAGACCCCTTCTCAAACTCAGCAAAGCCAAACAAACCGTTGCAACCACATTTAGCCCATTCGATACGCGACTTAATTGCTACATTTTGGCTGTTGTGTTCCATTGTTCTTGAACGTGGCGGTGACCTGATGAACAATGATAATTGGCGAGCGAAATTGTTGCACACGCGACAATTAACAAAAAAGACGTGGAGTAGTGGAGAGTTCCAAAGCACGCAAAACTTGACCAGATAAGTGTGGCCCAATACAAGCAACAATTGTGAACCGCAATGTGCACTAGCTGTGAAATACGTCGTGTTTAGTTTGCCGAGAGTAAATCTTGAATCCAGCAGTGTTCACATTCTGTGCCCTGCATCGCGCGTCTGCAACGCTCTTCCTTCCGATATTAGGAAGCCGCTGGTGCTGTGCACTTTTAAAACGTCTCGATGTAAAAGTGCATTTTCTTTCGAACTGCTTTTTGTGTTTCGTTTGTTGTCCCCCTCACCCCGCGCACCTCCGATTAGCGCGAATAATAATGTGATTGTTGTCGTTGTTTTCATTCTACAGTTGTATATCCAAATTGTGCCACTAAATGAGACAGTACGCGCGTTGACTACCAAGGAGAGCCCGAGTCTCAAGGAGGATCCTGCCAAGTGGTTGTGGAAGAGAAGCGTGACGCTGCTGCTGTGGACGATCCCAATTGAGTGATGATCAGGTTACATTTTTTTTCCACCATTGGGATATGTTTTGGCCATTACCTGTTACATTCTATCGAGATTGTTTCGTTGGTTTTTAGCTATCGGAGGAAACCGTAAAACCGGGGGTGGGGGGGGGGACAAACCTCATGCAGAACACAACGTACAAACACAATAATCGAATACGATTATATAATAATCGAATACGATTATTGTCTATGCTGTTCCCGTATCATTCATTCTTACCTGATGATGGTTGCTTGTGTTGCAACCGAAACGTCGTATTCTATTATTATTTTATTTGATTTTCTACGTGACCTTACCGAAAGAACCAAAGAGTAATTCCTGCAGTCACGAAAGCTTCGAATATAGTTTGTACAAACACAACATACAAACGTTACAAGTGCAGGGACGCCGCGGTGGCTATGAGATGTTAACTCTCTCGTCTCGTATACAGGAGGTCGTGGGTTCGATCCCGACCCTGACGCCTGCTGCTGCTGTATATTTGGGGTTCGCGTGTCTCTCTCTCCGTGGTCGCGTGGATTCTTCGCCGAGTCCTCCGGTTTTTCCCTCCACATTTAGGAACAACATCATGCGTTTAGAGCATTTAGCTGCTATAAAGTTCCACGTGATAAGCCGCTTCGAGTGAAGCTATCATTTGTGGCAAGGTAGCTTATGAAGTGCTACATAGCTCAGTGGAGCCTTTTCTGGTAAAATAAAACAAAGCAAAATATCGTTCTAGTGATTGGGGCAAAGCGTACAAGGCCTGCGGGGGAAGAGAGAGAGGCTTTGGAGTCTACTTTATATTATTTATGGTACCCGAGGTATCTGGTGCTACGGAGCAATTGTTGTTGTTGTTTTGCTGCCTTGCCCCCAAGCTTGCGTTTTGTCATTAACAACCCGTCAGGAGTTTATGTACTTGTACAATTTGTACTTCTAAGACTGCATTTTTTTTTATTTGCAGGTGACTGAAAAATAGTTTTATTTTCACCTGAGTTTGGAATCGAACCCAGGGCCTTCTTTCGAGACACAAGTACTCTTACCCCCTCCAACCCCCGACTACGACGCTGGCAACTCGGTGTTTGAACATCGACGACTCGAGACGTCGGCACACACCAAGGATGGGAATTCCCTGCAGAAATGACTGGGCAGCCCACAGGAACGGACCAGTTTGGCAGAGTGCCACCCCTGACCCCAGCACGTGCGCGCGTGTGGTTCAGTGGCGATCGCGGCATCACCGCGAACCCACCGAGACACTTTGCTTTGCTGCGGAGGACGGGGCTGCCTTGCCAGTTTCTGCATCGTGCAATATAAAAAAGGGGCGTAAATCCGCACGTTCGCTTGCGCAACACTCGCATGCACGTGCATCACAAAAAAAACAAAGACAAAGATTCCCCGTGTAGCCTATAACAGTGTTGGGGTAAATACTGTTAGCGAGTAGCACCTATGAAGGTCGGCACGGCACACGAAGCGGGTGGGTGGCCAGCACCACGCCCGGTCGCCTTTGTCTCCCCAGTGGCGATGTTTACACACCGCAACCAGGTACTCATTTGAGGCTGGGTCGACCAAGGGAGGCAAAAGGACCGGTTCAGATCATCGTCACCGGTGTTGGCCGTGAGCGGGGATCGAACTCGGGTGACCGGGTTCGGAGCGCAGCGCGCTAACCGCTTCACCACCGCTGCCCATAAACGGTAGTGTGTGCATCGCGCACACAACAAAAACAAGACAAATATCTCCCCGTATAGCCTGAACAGACTGTAGGGGCACACACACGCACACACACTTGCGTGTTACACTTGAACCGCAGTTTTGTTTTTGTACCCTGCGCCGTGAGATGGCTTGAGCATCATCGCCTTGCGCTCGCTCGCAATGCATCGCGATGCAAGATGACATCGGTAGGTCCCCCCCCCCCGCCACACCACACCGCTTGCCCCACGTCTTGTCATCACCGACGCAGTGCAGATGGCTTCCCTCTGCTTTGGGTGGCCGTGCGGCGCAGGTGGTAACACTCTCGTGCCACAGCACAGGAGGAGGTTCTGGTTCAATTCCTGACTCTGTCGAGTTTGTATCACCCCCACCCTGTTCTTCGTGGGTTTCCTCTGGGATCTACGGTTGCACCTTCCCAGAGCTAAAAACAACACAACGCGTAACTCACCGGTATAGGAAAATCAACCCAATGTTGCATTTTTTACTGCTATTGAGATTGCACGAAGCAACATCGAGTCCACGATTGCGAAAACATTTCAAGGCCCTCCTAAAAAAATTAAGTGCATCTGTAGACTTCCGTGAGTCGTGGCTCAACAAGCATAGGACTGTAATGATGATAATAATAATAAAGACCCCAATCACCTGCGGGACTTCTGTAATATCTACAAATGTTCACTGTCTGCCACGTTTGGCTTTAGCCGTAGTGCCCAGGGTGTTGTAACATAATTTGTTGTTGTTGCCGAACACATTTCAGAGTTCAGCCATCAGACCACGTCGAGGATTCTGTATTTAAGACCGAGACAGCAGGAATACTTTCTTTACCGTTCTGGCTGTCGCCTGATGATGCTGGTTGTTGTTGTAATTACCGGCAAAACGTCACGGTTACTCGAATTGTAAATGTTGTAGTGGGTTTACTCTCCAACACACAAGCGGTTAGTGGTGTACTAGATTTGAAGCTTTCGTGACTGCAAGGATTCATATTCTTAGGTTTTTTCGGTAAAGTCACGTAGGTAAAACATCAAAATTAATAAAAATAAAATAAAACAAAAAATCACGACGTTTCGGAGGCAACACAAGTCTCCCACCTGATGACGGAGACTTGTGTTGCCTCCGAAACGTCGTGATTTTTTGTTTTATTTTATTTTTATTAATTTTGATGTTTTACCTACGTGACTTTACCGAAAAAACCTAAGAATAGTGGTGTACTAGTAACTAATTGGCACGTTTTGTTTACGTGAAACACCTTACTCATTGGCTATGTCGGGTGGTGGCGGGTTTAACGACACATGTATGTGTATGCAATCTATCCCAAAACAACCTCAATTATAGAGATGAGATGTAGCGAGCAGACGGGGGCGTATTGAGTGAACGACGTCGTGCGAATAGGAATAAGCGGTCGTACGGCTGCCTCGGTGTAGCACAGGGGTGGGCAAACTTTTTCACTCGCGGGCCACAATGGGTTCTAAAATTTGACAGAGGGGCCGGGCCAGGAACAGGTGGATGGAGTGTTTGTGTGAACTAATATAAATGACATGTAAAAATCATTACATGAAAAGATTTGGCCTTTAACAGGTAGCAAAGCATTTATTTGCAAGGCAATTTAACAAATTGCACGAACATGAACAATACAAAAACATGTTGTAACGTGACTGATCAAACATCATGAAAACATCTGAGGCCTGCGCCAAACCAATTACCTCACTTGAACTTCTTTATTATCTACATTAACAGGCTAGAGCAGCCACGCAGGCTGTGTGATGGAGATTTGGCTCCAACCTCGCTGCAGCAACACATCATCACTTTCAGTTTCAGTGCGAACAGTGTTGTTGATCTCCCATTTTTGCCAGTGCATCCAAGTCTGGAGTTATTTTGGTTGTGGCAATTCTCAGGATAGATCTGAGGTGCTGATCCGTTAACTTTGATCTGCGACGGGCTTTGTTGGCGTTCATGACGCTGAATGTCTGCTCACACAAATTAGTCAAGCCAAACAAAGTCGGTATCTTCTGTGCAGTCGTCCGGAGGTTTGGAAACGTGGCTCTGTTAAGTGAAGCATAAAAGTCATTTAGTTTAACAGAGTTGAACTCCTTTAGGACGGAGTCAAACTGAAGATCTATCAGTTCCAACTGCAGCTCCTGTGGTGCTGTTTCAGGGTCTTGTGACAGGGGACAGGACACCAGCTGAAGTGACTGTTCAATGTTTTCGAAATCAGAGAACCTACGGCAGAATTCTCCGTGCAGATCCTCAAGTGATTTGCTGTATTTTTTTGCGTTTCGCGGTGCCTCTTCCTGCATGGCAAGTGGGGAAATGAGCAAAAGATTTGTTCGCAATTTGTCTGGAGAACAAAGTGAGCTGGATTTGAAGGCTTTCACATGTTTGTACATGTCGTGAACAAACTGATCTTTCCCCTGCAGTTTCACATTCAGCTCATTCATGTGTGAAAATATGTCCACAGCAAACGCAAAGTCACTAAGCCAGTTCTTGTCGCTTAGCTCAGGGAATTCGTCAGATTTCCCCATCAACTCCAAAAATGCGATGATATCTTCTTTCAGCTCCCACACTCGTTGTAACACTTTCCCCAAACTTAACTAGCGGACACGAGAGTGGTACAGCAAGTCCTGATGATCCGCATCAGTTTCCTCCAGGAAGGTAATAAACTGACGGTGCTGAAGTCTCCTTGCTCGTATAAAGTTCACAAGTTTTACGACTGGATTCACGACACGATTAAGCTGCAATACAGACTTACACAGGGATTCCTGTTGGATGATGCAGTGAAGGAAAATAAGATCCTGGACAGGGTTTTCCTCTTTCACTTTATCCTGGATTCTTTTCAGCAGCCCAACATTTTTTCCAGTTAAATTTGTCGATCCATCCGTTGTGACATTGACAAGTTTACTCCGAGGTAGCGTCATTCTTTCGATGACAGCAGATACCTGGTTATACAAGTCCTCTCCCCGCGTTGTTCCTTTCAGGGACTCTATGGTCAAAACCTCCTCTGTTATTGCAAAACTGTCAATGCCTCGGATAAAAATGAGGAGCTGAGCAGTGTATTTTACGTCCGTACTTTCATACAGTGCTAGTGAATATAATTCAAAGGAAACAGACTTTGTTTAATTGGCTATATTTTTGTATCAATCAGTTCCACACGGCGAGTCACAGTCCTGCGTGATAAGCTGACTTTTTCAAATTTGCTTTTGATCTCCGGACACAAGATGTCTGCTGTCTGTACCATGCATTCTTGTACAAACTTGCCTTCGGAGAAAGTGGTAATGAGTGGTAATGTTGGTGAGAAGAAGGTTTTAAAGATAATTTAAATCGAAGTGAAGAAGGAAATTATTGAAAAGTTTGTATAATTAATGATTTTTTTTAAACTTTAATTATGTGTTCTGTGCTTAAAACTCTTTTTAAAAAACTGTGGGGCCTAGAACGGACTCATGAAATTTGGAGAGAACTCCGAGTTAAGTGTTGTATGTTTTGTTGAATTACACAAAGTGTAACAGTTATGTATATAACTTTTGTTATATGAAATTCCTAGTAAGATAATAATTTTGTGAGTGTAGTCATACCCCTCCCCCTCATTCAAGCCGTAATTTAGAGAGCGAAAGCGCCGAGTACGTAAATCGCTAATATAAGAACCCGTTAATCTCTTCTCGCATCATTCATACTGTAATGCGAGCAAGGATTGAGGGGGGCGGAGTCTGGGTCACGTGAGGAGAGGGTGGAGTTAGGGTCACGTGGGGGAGAGGATTTAGGGAGAGAACCGGAAGGGGATCGGGGAGTTGAGACGGAGTGAAACGGGAGGAGGCCACGCTGGGCAGTACGGGGAGGGTGGTGCGATCGCCACGTGTTGGGAGACCTCGGCACCGTCGGCCATCGGTGTCAGGGCGCAGGGGGCTAGCGGGCTGTGGAAGGCTGGCTGCAGAGCGGAGCAGCAGTGTGGCTGCTGAGCGGAGCAGCAGGGTGGCTGCAGAGCCGAGCAGCAGGGTGGCTGTGGAGTGATCAACGGAGGAGACGCGGGCCTGAGCGAGGACGCCGTGGGAGCGAGATTTACACGAACCCAAATAAAGGACAACGGAGATCGACACTGTGAAAGAGTCCTTTATTACAATACGATGATGCGGTGAAGTAAACATTGATACGATATTACGGTGAATGCTTCCAAAGACAATACTGTACCCAAATATTACTGTTAACTTACTTTCAATAGAAACATGAATTGCTCATATGGTCAAACATTTATTCAACGAAAAATATTGTATCATTAATAGCTGCTAATCGAGTCACTTCACACACTTCCTCTCCACCCTCCTCCACGGCTACGTTTTCCGTCGCTGAGCGACTCACATTTAAACGTGCATTTTTCACTAATTTTCATATTTTCATTTCGTTAGTGAATTACATTATAACAAAAATAAAACGCAGTAATTATGAAAGAAAAGTGTCAGTCGTGTTGGTGTTTTCGAAACTAAACCCCCTAAACCCATTCCCATTAAATCAACCGTTGTTATTATAACGCGATTTTTCCATAACGCGGTGTTCTTCAGGACCACAACTAGCACCGCGTTATAGGAGAACAGACTGCACTTATTTATACTGCAGGAGGAATCTGATGAGCTATAAAGCTCTTTTTCACAGATGTCCAGTAGGGGCACAGGGTAAGAACGTTACAATAAATAATACAAGAACACAATAGTAGTGCAAAGTACAAGAAAGGTAAACAAATCACCCAAACACATACGAATACAACTAAACCATCCCCATCCTACCAGGCAAAGCCCACTGAGGTATTAACTTGTTTTTCAGAAGCGACCTGGCCACAAATGATAGCTCAACAAAGTGGCTTATCACGTGGAAATTTTAGAGCAGCCAAATAAAATAAATGCCTGTTTCTAAATGTGAAGAGAAAAACTGGAGGACCCGGAGGGAAAAAAAATCCACCCGACCACAGAGAGAAAGACACACGAACTCCAAATATACAGCAGCAGGCGTCAGGGTCGGGATCGAAACCACCACGACCTCCTGTGTACCAGGCGAGGTAGTTAACATTTCCTAGCCACCGTGATGATGAGAGAGACATGCAAACTCCAAACATACAGCAGGCATCAGGGTCGGGATGGAACCCCCGCACCTCCTGCATGCCAGGCGAGGTAGTTAACATCTCCTAGCCACCGTGGCACCCTGCACTGAGTGTAACCTTTGGCTCTGAGCCCTTCGTGGTTGTAGCAGAGAATTCCTGCACCCCGGGGCAGCCAGCAAAATCTTCCTCAAGTTCATTCACCCCGACGACCTCCCAAGTGGCAATTAAAAAGAAGTTGGACGACTGTAGGAGGGAGGGCCGACAGGCAGGGTGCCGCATGATGACACGAGGACGGACGTGAAGAGGCGCACAGAGCGACGGATTGAGACACGGGGGGAGAGGCTGCAGCGGCGTACACGCAGACGCAGGCAGATCACGTGAAGGACAAATAGAAAGCAACACAGAAACATCGAGAGTTGGTCAGAGAGACGCAATGACAGAGATGGAAAAGGTACGCAGAGTGCTCGCCACAAACGGACCACAATAACTCGCTGATATCGTCAAGGATCATAAACCATCATCACGCAAACTCCTGTCGTCCTCGTAGCAGTGGCTTTTGGCTGGTCATCGAACAAATCCGGTGGTCACTGCATCGCGCACTTTCAGATGCGCTTCTGCTGCCGTCTGGAACGCTCTTCCTTCCGATATTAGGAAGCCATTGGGAGCTATGCACTTTTAATTCATCATCTAGATTGACAAACTCATTACTTTAGAATCGCTTTTTGTGTTTAGTTTGTTATCCTGCCTCTTACGCCTCCGATTAGCATGCTTGGTTACGTACGGTGCGAAAGAAGTTCAGCAATTGGCCGCACTTCACCACACTGCTCGGTGCAGGCACGTGAAGTTGGGGAATGAATGTTGGAGAGACAAAGCGTGTTCGCTGCATCGCTGACAGACATGAGATTAGCCACGCAGGAGCAGCCGTCTACAGCGCCCGAGGTTAATGCATTGGCGGTCGCCATTCGTGGTGCAGTCTTCCATGCTGCACAGCCCTAGGGATTTGGTGATAGGCAGGGACACGGAGATATGCAAATGCCGTGTATACACACGCGCACACACGCGCACACACGTGGCCACGAATAATGCGGAGTTGCGATGAATAGTAGGGACAGAGAGCAGACTGAGAGATGCAGGGGCCGACCGCTGGAATCGACGACGTGACAAGTGAACAGACGGGGGACAAACACGCAGATCGAGACGCGCAGGCGAGGGTGATTCACGGTCAGCGTGACAACAAATCAGACATCGCTCTCGGAGCAATTCCAGTTGTGCTAGGCACGCACAACCCCCCCCCCCCGCGCGCTCGAGACGGAATCCGCAGCAAAAGACCTAGAGGCAGCGGTTTTAATCACTGTTGTGAAAACACAGGCATGTTGGGAGCTCACACGGAAAAGTTTAGGGTTCGTGCGAAAGGGGACACATTTTTTGTCATCTCTTCAGATCCATCTCACCAATTTTGTAGGCGTGTACGTACGTTGAGCTTCTGTCGCACCGTACGTAGCCAACCGTGCTAATCGGGTGAAGGATCGATGAGCACGGTTGGCTATGTACGGTGCGAAAGAAGTTCAACATGCATACATACAGGGAGAAAAACTAAACACAAAAAGCAGTTCTAAAGAAATTACTTATCTACATTATTTAAAAGGGTATAGCTCCAATGGCTTCCGAATATCGGAGGGAAGAGCGTTCCAGACGGCCACAGAAGCGCATCTAAAAGCGCGCAATTATACACTCCCAGAAGCTCGTCCGATTGATAGGTTCTGTAATACGTGGAGGGACAGATATGTGAGGCGGAATGTGTGTTTTGAAGTTTTTTCGCACCGTACGTATCCAACTGTATTAATCGAAGGTGCAGGGGAAGGACAACACAACTAAACACAAAAAGCAGTTCTAAAGAAATTAGTTTCCAATCTAGATGATGATTTAAAAGTGCATAGCTCCAGTGGTTACTCATATCAGAAAGAGCATTCCAGACGGTCGCAAAAGCGCATCTGAAAGCGCGTGGATGTGGTGCTCCATGGTTAGCCAAAAGCTCCTGCGAGGATGAGCGGAGTTCGCGTGGTGATGTTTTACGCTTCTGGACGATTGCATCACCGTCGCATTGCTGGATTGGTTTAATTGCAGTGTTTTAATTGTTTCGCCAAACAATTCCCATTGAAAGAATGTACGTGTCATACATTTATCTGAAGAAGCTTCGTTGAGTTGCAGGACTTTTTTATATGGGTGGTCTTCCATGTTTGGCCAAATCCATTTCACATAGAGCCTGCATGTGCTTTTTGAGGAAACCAGTTTACCTGGATTACAAAGACAAAAAATCCCCGTATAGCATCAATAGACTGTTGGGGCAAGTGATGTAAGCGAGCAGCACCTCTGAAGACCGGCACGGTACACGAGGGGGTGGTTGGCCAATACCACGCCCGGCCGCCTTTGTCTCCCTCGTGGCAATGTTTACACACCGCACCAGGTACTCAATTGAGGCTGAGTCGACCTAGGGGAGGCCCAGGGCCGATTCAAGATAATGGTTACCTGTGTTGGCCATAAGCGGAAATCGAACTCAGCACGCCACGTTCATAGCGCAGCGGAGTGCGAACCGCTACACCACCACTCCCCACAAAACACACACACTCTCAATGGTCTTCAGATGGGCTCGCCATCCCACTTCCTGAACTGGCCATCCTGCAGCCCAGTGGGCTTGAGAGTTCTGCGCGTCTGTCACGTGAGACCGCGCGGCAATCGCGTGAAGGCCAATTACGACATCACCAACTCCTCTCCCATCACTTGCAAACCAGGGCCCGGATGTAGGTTCTTGTAGGCCCTAGGCACTTATGTTTCGTCGGCCTTCAGCGCTAACTCTCTACAGCTGATGCTGCTGCCCCATGTCACTAC
Source organism: Lethenteron reissneri (assembly GCF_015708825.2). Lineage (NCBI taxonomy): Eukaryota > Metazoa > Chordata > Hyperoartia > Petromyzontiformes > Petromyzontidae > Lethenteron > Lethenteron reissneri. Next base: position 1,439,560 of record NC_083822.1, read on the forward strand.
TACCGCCGCTGTCGCTCCGCTTATCTCACGTCGTAACTTCGTCCATAGGACAACACCGCCGCCTTTGTCTTCCCTTGCACTGCTCTCTATTGAGAATGAGATTGAAGGTAAAACACCATTTGAAGATGTTATTTATAATTTTGCAATGAAAAAAATCTCCAAAAGTTCATCTCCGATCTTAATTTATCACTCACCTTATGAGAAAAAAAACTATTGACATGACTCTGGATATTGTTGCTATATAAATATGTATGCAAGAAGACATTGTTTTATATAATATACCATAATAAAACATGGTCAACCTTTTATTTCGTCAGCCCTTTTAGTTTCCATAGGCCCCGAGGCACAGTGCCTACTGTGGCCTATTGGACAATACGGCCCTGCTTGCAAAGTTTTGATGAGGATCCTCCTGAGGTGAGCTCTGGGTGCTTGCCCAATGATCTCACCCGGGTGGGCGGTCGTTGCAGTGTCCTCACCTCCGTCCTGCACGCACGCTCCATCCCTCATCACACCAGCGGATCTTCACTAATGTTTGCTAGTACTCTAAACGCGTGATGTTGATTCTAAATGTGAAGGGGGAAAAAAAGCGGAGGACCCGCGATATTTCTTTTTTACACGCGACCAACGGTGAGAGAGAGAGACATGCAAACTCGAAATATACAGCAGACGTCGTCAAGGTTGGGATCGAACCCACGACCTCCTGCATACTAGGCGAAAGTATTAACATCTCTTAACCACCGCGTTATGCACGCGACTCACTAAATACGCCCAATCCGTGGCACCTTTCACGATAATGCCTGCAAAGGGGGGTGGGGGGGAGGCATTTCGCCGATAAGAAGACATCATCAGAGAACCGCCGCCCATTTGAAACCATTGGGGGTTTGACAGCAGCACGACGACGACGATGATGATGGGGTGGGGTGTGTTCACTCTTCTGGTATTATCGGGGGTGGGGCAGTAAAAGCCACCCGTGGGGGGCTGCCAGTGGCCTGCGGTGGCCTTGCAATGAAGAACGCTGCGCTACAAACCTTCTCTTCCTGCACGAGCAGAGCTCGTCTACAATGCCTCATCATCACGTTTCATTTCAAACTACTCAAGTTGATCACTTGCACCATCGTGAAAATACAATTCCATCCTTCCACGTACACCCTATACTCAAACATCCTAAGGTAACTTGCCAGAACGTTGTATTCGTTGCTGACGCAGCAACGCATGACTCTTGCAAAATGATTATGGACAGTAGTCAATCACAATCTTTTCCTGCTCAAGCAGTAGTGCCTCTTGGCCATCTTTTCACGACTGTGTTACTGTTTTTATACCAGGTAAGGCCCATTGAGCTGGGTGCCACGGTGGGCTAGGAGATATTAACTACCTCGCCTGATATACAGGTCATGGGTTCGATCCTAACACTGACGCCTGCTGTATAGTTGGAGTTTGCGTGTCTCTCTCTCCCCGTGGTCGCGTGGATTTTTCTCCGGGTGATCGGGGATTTTCCTCCACATTGAGAAACATACGTTAAAAGTATTTGGCTGCTATAAATTTACACATAAGCCACTTCGTCGAGCTATCATTAGTGGCCCAGTTGCTTCTGATAAAAAAGCCAAATATTCTAAACGCGTGATGTTGATTTTAATTGTGGAGAGAAAAACCGGAGGACCCGGAGAAAATCCACGCCACCACGGAGAGAGAGATACGTGAACTCCAAATGTACAGCAGGCGTCGTCAGGGGGTTGGGATCGAACCCACGACCTCCTGCATACCAGGCGAGGGACATAACATCTATCCACCGCGTTATGCACGTGACAAACTAAATACACCCTACCCGTGACACCTTTCACGCTAACGCCTGCAAGAGGAGCCGGTGTCCTTGCAAATGTCACACACCTTGTTTTCGGTAATCCCCACCACCAACCACAACAACAACGACGACCCAGCCAAGGCCCCAGCTCGCAAACTGCATCGTTGGCAAAAGAAAACATCTCCGAGTCTCTCGGGGTTTGAAATATGCAAAATTCACCCAATTAATTTGCACCCCCCTTGTTCGTCCACGGACATTTTAATAAATGTACACAAGTGGCGAGGTACCTTATCTCCCTTGAAAATGGGACACGTTTGATTTATTTATAGACTCGCACAGAGACCCATAGAAACAAATAGACTGACAGAGACACAAAGTTTGTTGTTCTTCCCTCACACCTCCGTTTATTACGGTTGGCGACGTACGGTAAAAAAGAAGTTCAACATACATGCATGTATCCACACCACTGCAGTCGTTTTACAAAGTATTCCGATTTAATTGATGGGGATATTGCGGCATGAGTACAGCCTAAAGTGATGGCTGTGTTACAATACAAGCGAGAAAACTGGATGAGATAAAAGCAACTGGAAAAAATAATGTGGCCCCTTTGAGCGTGCCGGGGATTCTAAGAGGTTCGCGGCAGAGTGAGGGAGTTGAAAGTTCAGGAGAGAATGTGTCAGCAGAGCTCGCTGTGAGCGTAATTCAGTTCAAATTATAGGGAGGACAGGTTGTTATGGAAACAGACAATTTGCAGTCTCACACCAAGAGGCCAGCAATGAAGGCAAAGAAGCCACAGCCTGCCAGGGGGAAAGCCTGTAAAACCATTTGGAGAGCAGATGTACCTGTTGGTGCCCAATTGCGGGATCTGGCAGATGAAAGAGACTGGGAGAGGGTAATGAAGAGGTGACCTGTCTCGACCCTCCTTGACACTCACCGTCAAAGATCAGCTCTCCGACGCATCAAAAAAGTTGAATTTAAACTCTTGTGCGGCGCAACGGAAACCGTTTGGGCGTGCAGTCGTGGCTACGGCAGCGGCGGTGCTGGCGGACGGCGCCCCGATGCTCGCGAGCCAAGCGTCGGAGAGGACCTCCGCATGAGTGGCGCTGGCCTCCACCGTGGCCCCCGTGGAGGCCGGCACGTTGCCTGCGGACGCGTTCTCTCCGGCCGAGTGGAGCCTGTTGCGGCACTCCTTGCTGACGCAAGCCTTGTAGAACACGCTCTTAGGCTTCGCCGGCACCGGCACCAGCTTCATGGTCTTCATGGCTGCAAAAATAAATATTTTTTTTAAATGTATACATCACAAAAAGGGGAACAATTCCATTGTTTTCAGGAGACTATAAAAAAAACTAAACGATTTTTTTTCCGTTTTAGAAGTCCAAATAATCCCTTGTGTTTAATTCCTGCAGTCAAGATAGTTTTTTTTACGAGCATAAAATGTAGTAGATCCCCTCTTTAATGATGGTAAATGGTTCAACAAAACTGGTCGTTAAGTCATTTGGTCGTCAAGCAGTTTGTAGTTCAAAGCGCAGCAGACACTGAATGTAAACAATGCCTGAACGCTCACAAATGGACGTCGCCGATTGGCCGAGGCCTGGTCAGACCACTTTGGAGCTTTCCGATTGGCTGAAATTGGCGGTCGCGTGCTCGTCCTAAGCCCGTCGTTAGTAGGGGAATGGTCGATAAGTGAACACATAGGGCTCTATGGAGGCCCATCGTTAAGCGATTAGTCATTAACAGGGGTGGTCGTTAAGAGGGGTTCTATTCTACACTACACACTACTATACACTACACTACTACACACTACTCTACTACACACGACGCTACTACTGTACACTACAATACACTACGCTACTATACACTACACTACTATACACTCCGTTACTATACACTACACTATATACTAAACATCGGGCTCTATGGTGGCCCGTTGTTAAGCGATTAGTCGTTAACCGGGGTTACACGTTCTTGAAAATAGGCTGCATTCAGAAAAAAATCCGCAGATAAGCAAAACTGAAACGCAAATGGGAAAACGAGGGATCGGTTCACGCAACCCTCGTTTTGTTTTAAGTTACCCTGCATCAACCCACACATTAAACAGGAATGTTTAATGTAAAATATGGTTAATATTTTCTAGTGTTAAGTACAACTTGTACGATTGCTACTCGGCCTTTTGGCTACAATTAAGGGTCGTATCTGTTCTTATCAGTTTAACATCTGATACGTAACACATTGTGGTATCTTATATTAAATCGATTTTTGGGACAGGGAGATTGAACAGGGGCTTGCTCTGTCTGCTCTACATATCAGTACTTCTGGGAACGGTGCATCAAAAAAATTTATATAACTTGTACGGTAAATATACTGAATGAAAAACAATAATGTCGCGTACAATACCGTACACATATCCGTGTAGAGCAGCGGTGTTGTTCGTCACCAACTTTCAGAGGGGGGGAGCCACTTTCGCCGATCAGTGTGAGTGAGGGCCGTCACGCAGTTGAAACCGTTGGGGTTTGTGACAGTAGCACGACGATGATGATGATGATGGGGGGGGTATTTTCACATTTTGCGTCTTGTTGGGGGGACCGCACGTCAGGGGCCGCACAAAAGGCCACCGCGGGGCCGCCAGTGGCCCCGCGGTGGCCTTGCAATGGAGAACACCGGTGTGGAGTATTGTATAGCACAGGGAGAAAAATCGCGTGCAGACGAACCTCGCTGCCTCCTCACCGGAGGCCGGGAACATCACCGCATAATGACCGGGGAGCCACGAGGGCCGCTTGAGGGGATGAGACGGGGACAAGGCGGCGCCGCGCGTAGTTCTTGCGCGGCGGCAGTAGTCGCAGCAGCATCACCGTGAGCAGTACAGTTACAGCGCGCGCAGGAATCTCGCGTTACAGGGGGGGTGCCACCGCTGTGGTATTCACTTCCACTCCGCTGACTCCCAAACCCCTCACCCCCCCCCCCCCATCCCTTTATTCCAATAGCGCCTTGAGACGCGACTTCATTTGAAGGGCTTTTCCTCTTTCTTAAACCATTCTAATTGAGGTAGGATTTCATCGGCGCGAGCCCTGAGCACACGCGCGTGAGTTTTGTAGAGTACCTTGTGATCTCTGGGTGAAAGGCGCTTTATAAGCGTACGTTATTATCAGTCGTATTATTAATTCTACAATCCCAAGCATCTTTATAAATTAACACATTAACGTATTAAGGAGCGTGTCATCACGCGCGCATTGATACGAATGAGCGCACAGGCGGCAATTTGCCGCCCACTCCTTAGGCGGGCGGTGAATGGGTGGTGTCGCTCTCGTGAATATTAACTACGAGTGGAGAGGAGACTGCAGTGCCTGGCAACGCGGTTGGGCTACAAAAGACGAGTGAATGGCAGTGACCGCACGCCGAGTTATCCAATGAATCGCTCATTCACTCGGATATACCAATGCAATTTTAAACCCCCCCCCCCCCACAAGATATGACAGCCTGTCAAAATAATTCAATACAAAGACTGAAAATGTTATGTTCTTTGTTTATTTAATTACTCCTAAGGCAAAACATATTATTATTGATACAACAAATAGCGTGCCTACTTAATTTGAGATACAAATTACTTTCATTTCCATTCACACGTTCAAGACAACTAATTAGCATAAGATACATTGAAAATACTTAAACTGAACCCAAGAATCCCAAGAACCGTTGTATATTTCCACATGCACGGTAAAGCATTAACATAAATTATGCAGCACTTCATCATGCACGCAAGCGAGCGCGTGTGGCGGACACAGACCCCGTCACAGCGGTGTCTACCTGAGGGAGGAACTCGGGCAAACTTTATAAAGCAACGTTCTTAAAAAGTGACTTGAAATTTTGGACAATACTGAATTGCAGGGACTCTTTTCTACGTATTTTAGACTGTATTGTATCAACAAAAATAAAGAGTAATATGAAAATAACTTAACTGATGAAATAGCTTACTGAATTGGAATGCTTAAAAATAAACGAAGCTGCCATGGTTGTCTTGCGTGCTTTAAAAAAAACGAATTCGGAACTTTTATGTATAAAGTCGTATCGGAAAGACAATAATAGCAGACACAGAAGCAGACGAGGCAGATAAAAGGGGAAGGATAAAACCAGAGACCAAAGTAAAATAAGAAAAAAAAGGAGGGATAAAAACAAAAACATCACAGGTGGCAAGAGAATCACAAACCAAAAAAAACGTGGTGAGAAATTGAATGAGTGAGATGGAGAGTGGTGGCTGTGTGCTTCAGGGGACCGCTGCCCCTTCGGAGCACGGAGCCATCGCCACAGAGATGGGGGGGGGGGGAGCCGAGTCCGGGGAGCCACCTCCGATTAACCCTCTCCCGTTCCGATGACGTACGTGCGAGTGCGTACGTGTACGTACGTTTTACGTAATCTGTTTTTTTCTTCCGATTCCGTTACGATGACGTACGTCTACGCCGTCAGAACGGAATCGATTCCAAAAGGAAACGCAAGCAAAAACCCACTTCGGAGGGGCGTGCGGCACAGTTTTGGTAGCTGGCTATTGTAGAGTGTGGCGGTCGTGTCGCTATGGTTCTCCGCGATGAGTAACAACGTCTTTATAAACAGCGGCGCTACTACGCCGCTCTAAATAAAATTAACACCGAGCCGCTTTAGCGTTCCGAGGTCCAGCGGCGAACGGGACACCACCACACCCTGCGACTTGCAGATGTCTCAGAACGGGAAAAGGGTTCAACTGGATAATCCAACATAGTAACATAGTGAGTTCATGGTCTCAGCCCAGTCACCAATGGGTGCACTGAAATCCATCGGATTTGTTTTTTGCACTTAACGTAGGTAATATAATTAGCATTTCCGATTAGCACGGTTGGCCACGTACTGTGCGAAAGGAGTTCAACAAACATGATTTGGGTTTGACTAACGTGTCAATGGACACACCTTGCGTGGCATAGCAAGGTCTGCTCCCAGTGCATTCGAGACAAAATGATCGCTCTGCCCGTTTAGTAACGCAATCTTTTGGGGTCACCCTTTAACCCAGAGCGGTGGACAAACAATGAAAGTTCCAAATGGAAAAAGGTATTTTGATCTCGCCACGTGACAAAGATAATAGAATCAGATATTTATTTTTAGAGGAGGAATCCGATGAGCTTTAAAGCTCTTATTTCACAGATGTCCAGTCGAGGCACGGAGTAAGAACGTTACAACAACAAACAGTAAAATTGCACCTTAAAATTGAACTATAATACATGGGTAAGGATCAAAGTTACAAATCACATTGGCAATTCAGAATCTGAATGTATACAATATTAGTATATTTATAACATAATTAGAATAAGGCTGGGAGGCAAATAGAAATAACATTCAGAAAAATAACATGGATACGGAGAAACCCAAATATTTAAAAGAGAGACTGATATAATAATACACTAAACTCTTAAGGCGCATTTCATTTTTAGATCCCAATATAGCCCATGTATGGAAAGCAGAAACTAAACGGAACCTGTAGGGTGCACGGCCAGAACTGAGGGGGTAAAACGCCAATTCAAAGAGGTGAGTTTTTCCAGACGGACTTTAAACATAGCTAACGAGTCCAACAGTCTTGTTAGATAATGACGCGATGGCAAAACGTAAGTTGAACAAGAGACGGAATAAAGAGGACGTGGCTTGAGCGGTGGAAAGAGCTGCTTTAAAGCCATGTGCCGTGAACCCGGTGACAACGATCAAAGCACAAAATTGTCTCTCGTTGCGTGGCTGATAAGAGGCGAGGCGCTCTCGATCCGACCATTTCGTTTGGACCCCCGGAGTCAAAAGGTTCTCTCCAGGTTACACCATCAAACTGAAGAAATATGAAATGATACCAGGCACGCATACAAATGCGTGGGGACTCGGCAACACCTGAGTCTTATATTGCCCTGTCTCTCCAAAATTCATTGCCCCAGAGTGCTTATACAGGGTGCTTCAAAAAAAATGTAAACACTTCTGAGAATTTTCAACAATATCACAAGGAATGTGCCTCCAGGCTCTGCAGACCACCTGGAGAAGATTCCCGGCATGTGTTGACAATGATGGTGAACAAGTGGAGACATTTGTTATCATGTTAGTGTACTATCCGTTATAGCCACAACAGCAAATAATTTTTTATCACCTGAAGACGGACGCTTGTGTTGCGACCGAAACGTCGTGTTTTCTTTCATTTGATAATTTTTTCTATCTACGGGACTTTACCGAAAGAACCAGAGGATATGGCTTCCTGCAGTCACGAAAGCTTCAAATCCCATATAAGTGTTTTAAAAAAATGTTAAGCACCCTGTATACATCAGAGTCCTGATGTATATTACTTTTTTTCATTAAGTGCATCATTCGTTTTAACAGTACTTGATAAAGCACTGATATTTTATTTATCACGGGTTCATGAATAACTAGAGTGGTTATGTTAAATGAGCCCACCCAAAAAAGTGCAAACGATTTGGTTTAAATTTCATTAGTGTCTATTCATGCCAAAGCAGCATAAGGAGGTAATTCAAGAAAAGACGATAGCATGGCTACAGGCTTGAAAGCAGACAATATTCTTTCACAACCCTTTCATATCCCACTCGGCGATCCCAGAACCGATTGAACACTGCAAAGTCGGCAAGGTTCAAGGGCTCCGACTCTCCGCTTGAAGATGAACGGACACCTACCGCTTTTAAATGTGTAGTGACATACGATGTCACTACTGTGTCGGGACTGTACGAGCGTAGGGACATATGACGTCATGACTGTGTTGGCTCGGTATGGGTGCTGTAGGCAGGTGTTACGGAGGTCATATCAGGCCGTGACACTCTGCGTGAACCCAACAGGACACGTGACCGGACAAAGGGGGGCTCGGGGCCCCAGGGGGGAGCTTGGGGGTCACGTGGTTGGGGGCCGTACCTTCCCGAAGGATCGAGAAGGGGGGCGTGACCTGGGGCGGAGCCGGCCACGCCACGGCAGTTATAAGTGGGGTGTGAACAGAGAGCTGGGATGAAGTCGCCACCAACGCTCCTCCAGGCTCCGACCTTCATCCGTGACCAGGCAGCCCGCTAACCTGCCCTGGTCACGTTATGTAGTATCCCCTCCCCGAGTGTTAGTGAGATCAGGAACGGTAGTCACCACCCTGTGTATAACATTCACGTTGGTTGTTATGCGTTAATAAAGTGTTGCCTTCAAGTTGAGTGTGCGCCTCAATTGAACCCACTACAAATGTAATGTTTACGGATAGATAGATATAAAGCCAATATGCCCATATAAATGTTGCCAATATGGGCATGCAAATGCTGCCCTCTGGACATCAGCTGTTTGGAAGATAAAGAAACTCCACGTAGATTGCCTTTAAAAGAAGATATATTTTCCATCTCCTACTCATCGTCATTGGTGTAATTATTCAGCAGGTTTTTTTGGAAGAATTAATTATAAAACATGTACTTCATCTATGAGAATTACTCCAAATAACTTCCCCTTTGCACCAGCGCATTTAACATCACCGTTTCACTTACCCTGAATCGCATCACGCCACGCGACACAGTATTTAGTTATGTCTGCGTCATACTAAAACATCCTTTTTTAATTATTTCATCCATATTTAGTGTAACGCTACTGGGCAGCATTAAAAAAGGTACTTGTGAACATAGGAAACTTGTCTACAGTGATAGCCCGATTGGTGTCTCCCCCATTGACGTCGTTTCGCAAATCCGTCGTCGCATGATTATGAACACCGCGACCCGAATAGTGTCACCTCAACCCCCACATGCTCACGTCGCTGACAGCGTCGTCGTCCATCCTGTCTCGTTATCCGTCGCCTCTCAGCCTTCACCTCCACCCACTGCTACATTGGACACGGAACCGCTTTGTGTGTCGCGCATAAATGAATGTAACCGTACTGTAGAGGACAGTATATTATTTACGTACGGTATTTTGGTGTTTTATCGTGTACTGTATATTATTGTACCTCGTGTCATTTGTGTTTAAGTCTACTGCTGTACACTCGTGTTGAGTGCAGTATTTTTAGGAGTGTAAAGTAACGTTGTGTGTACATCTAGGATGAAAACGTGAGCGTTAACACAGCGCGTCACCGTAAAGCCTCCGTTGTCTTTGTTTGACTCTCCTGGACAAAAATCGCTTCGGTTGACGTCGAATCAATATTCGCCGTCTGTATTTACTAATCTGTATCCACAGGTAGTGGTGGAAAGGCTCAGTAACTGCCTCACTCTAGACAGTGTGCGCTCAGGTTTGGCTCAAAACTGAGCTGAAGTCGCCAAAGCCGTCGACGCCACCGCACCTCACCAGCTTCCTCCACCCTCCACCAGATCCCCATAGCCGCTGCCTTCCCGAAATTGCCCAACGGCCCTCCTTCAAAGCGGCCTCCATCCTTTCGGTTCTCAGTAAGGGGATCTCGCACCCCAACCACTGCTTCAAAGTAAGAAGCGCTCCCTCGCTGAAACTTTAGCCCATTTTGTATTTTCCTCCTGAAAAGGTGGCGTTAATCACCCCCTCGTGCAACACTGCCAACGCAGTCCCTTAAACTTTTAATTATTTCATAAATTTCATTTTAAGATGAGTTGTTCAGCCAACGTGACCACAGTTACTGAAAGAGATTTTAATAAGCAGGATTGTAAATTTTAAGATGGATCGCCAGGCGAGAGGTTTACGAACGCAATTACCGTACTTAAATTATCGAGCGTATAAAAATGGAGATGTGTTTTCTGGGGGGCTACATGAGGCGCCACGGGGGGTCCTGGATTGCCTGTGTGTCCCGTGGTTGTCGGCTGAAAAGACCGCACACGGCCAATACCCGCCATTCGCCACTCAGCAGCGGTGACGTCGCCACGGCACCTGTGCCAGGCCAGGTGCACTTTGAGGCCACGTGAAGTGTCGAAGGCTCGCTGCCGGCAAGAAGTCACGGGAAAGACCCAGGTGCCATGGGTTGACTGACTGAGATGACTGGCAGATGCACCAGCTATGCTCCCCACTGTGCCAACTTGATGCGTTTTAACCATGAAACACTACGGGCTGTCTGCTTCACAGTGGGCGTCAAAGATTCCCCAATGTCATTTGAAATGAGTAGGGGCAGCATCTACATCAGCAGTTGTACGGAAGAAAAAAGAAGGAAAAAAGAGAATAAGGAGAAGACCAAATAAAATGGTTTAACATCGGCAACAAATCATCTTCGTTCTCGAGAATGTCGCAAGAGAGGACGACGGAGGCTGTGTGCTCCCCTCACCAGTCTCCATGCTCCGGATGTGCCTGGCCCTGTCGCTTGCCATCTTCTTGCGGTAGTCACCGAACACAGCCTGCATGACCTGCCGCTTCTTCACCGTCGGTGCCTTCGAGCTGCTCAGCACGCGCAGCGCTCGCGCCGCCTCCTCCGCTGTGCAAACAAAGAGGGGGGAGGGGGTGGAAGCGAAATGAAAATGGTACAACTTCCCGGCCGTGATTTCCCCCAAACGATAGGCAGCACCGTCATGGACGCATCCTCAGCCAGCAACGCGGTTAGATAAGCAGCGGATAATAACGCCTCCTTCACGTGCGTGTGTCCGTCCCTGTGGGGAGCGGTAGCGTAGCGGTTAGCGCCCTGCACTACGAAGCCGGGGACCCGAGTTCGCTTCCCACTCGTGGCCCACACCGGTGACGATTATCTGAACCGGTCCTGGACCTCCCCCTAGGTCGACTCAGCCTCAAATGAGTACCTGGTGCGGTGCGTAAACATCGCCACTGGGGAGACAAAGGTGGTCGGGCGTGGCGCTGGCCATCCACCCCCTCGTGTACCGTGCCGGCCTTCATCGGTGCTCGCTAACAGCACTTGCCCAACAGTCTGTTAAGGCTACACGGGGGATCTTTGTCTTTCGTCTCTCCGGTAATGACAGAGGGGACAGACAGATACTGATGATAATTTATTTTTGCGTTATGTACAGGCGGCTCAACCCCCGCTTTTACGACGTCACTAAGCATTCCTGTAAATTATCCGAGCATGTTCGTTTACATGTTCACCACAAATACGTGTGGTTATTGCGAACTTGATGCAAACTTGATTCCTTGCTAAATGTTTATATTTGGTGTTTGAACACCTTAACACCTGTTTTATTGCCAGAAAGGTTAAAACCTATTCTTATTTTTTCATACATTCCTGTAAAGCCCGTGGTGGCAAATCGGATCGTCATGAATCGGAACCCCGATATGCCGATAAACAGTCGAAACAGTAGAAACGGCACTTGCCAATGTGTTTCTTTTCCTTGTATCGGCCGTGTTTAATAACAGGGTTCATGCCATCGGTAAACATCCAAGTGGTGTCGGAAAAACTGGACCGACGGTTCTATTCGAACGCTTTCGGAGCCGTGTCGGAACGGCACGTCGTAAATAGAGTCCCCCTCATAGTAAATCTTGTTCAAGTTCCTAAATCGAGTCCCCCACGTCGTAAATCGAGTTCCATGCATTGTACATCAATCCATGGTGGCATTATACAAACGCCGTGAATGTGGTTCGCCCGTAAATAGGATCGTCGTAAACCGAAGACCTCCTGCATCACATTAGTCTAGAACTAGGACCCTTACCTAACTGTTTATAGCCCCTTACCTCTCAACATCGGACAGTTCAACGACATTGGTTGGTTGCAGCAAGCTGCGACTCTGCCGATGAGACCGGAGCGTTGAAAAACTAAACTGAAACTATTTTTAGCTTCAGTTTAGTTGAAACCGGTCCAATCCGGCTGAAATTATGAACTCGCAGAAGGTCGTGCGACTGATGGAACGTGTAAAAATACCTTTAGTTTCACGTGGGCAGCCAGATTTGGGAAGAGGGAAAATTGTCCGCTGATCTATTTTGTTACAACTGAAAGTTTTACTCCCGAGTCACTATCCCACCTACCGAGCGGCACCGATGTTGCCACTGATGAACGGACATCGGATTTAAGTTTATTCGTTTTTCTAATTTTACTAAAGACGCACCACCAACAGTTCTTGCTGTTTGTGAACAAATGTGGAAAATAAATCTATCATGAGAAACAAATAATAACACGACTTTAAGGAGCGCCTGTGTACGACTGCTGTGCATGCATTCGTCATCACCATCACCAGCCATTTTTTATCCACTGCTGGATAGAGGTTTCCCCCATGCCATCACTAACCCTTCACAGTTCTGCACTGCCCCAAATGCCCTTACACTCCTGCACTTGAAAGCATCGCGGTGTGCGGTCGCCCTTTCAATCACGCCGTCTTTGCTGTGCCCACGTCCCTTCTGCTCAATGCATCCTGCTCAATGTGACCTTCTCAATGTGTCCTGCCTGGTGTGTCCTGCCTGATGTGTCTTGCTCGATGTGTCATGCTCAATGTGTCATGCTCAATGTACCCTGCTCAATGTGTCCTGCTCGATGTGTCCTCCCGATGTGTCCTGCTCAATATATCCTGCTCATTGTGACCATGTTATCTGTCGCCCGCCCACCTCCCAGCTACGAGCAGGCCAACCACAACCCCCTCCTTACCACTCGCTAGCACCTTTTCTGCTGTCACTTAAGCAACACCACCACTTTTTAATAACCCCATTCTTCATCTCAAATCCACTGTCGTCTTATGTCGTCTTACGTACAATTTAATAATCACTGCGAGTGGCGCTATGGAAAAAAGGCGCTATGTAAATTTTGATAAGATGAAGGTAATTAATTTCGTTCCTCGCCCTGTCCTCTCTCAGCGCAATTACGACCGTGCACAATCCCCCATGATTTTTCAGCTTCGCTTCCATTTCCCTTTGCCAGTCTTCATGCTTCGCCGATCCATAAACCGTAGCAGGTAATTAGTGGTACCCAAAAACGTTTCTGCACGTCAATATGGCGCATTTCATCATCAAGTCCCGTGTTTGCTTTCTATTTTACTTTAAATTAATCCTGAACCGCCTTCAATAACCGCCTGAGCGCTGCGCATATTCTCCCGCGACTTTCCCGGTTGTTATTCCTCTAACAATAAGTGTTTTATTAGTTTTATTCCAGCCACCACCATAATTATGACTGCAACTTGCAGAAACGTTTCACGGCGATGTCGCGGTCTCCTGAACCCCGCGGATGCGCCTATAGCACCGCACACACACATACGCACGCTACCTGCGCGGCGAGGTTTTACACGAACCCAGCGGGGCTCGCCGCGACTCCAATTGCTCTCAATGACAAAGTGAGAGAAGGCCGGCTATCGCATAACGCCACTCGGTGCACGGGGGTAGTTTTGCTCCCCCCGCGTTAAGCCTAAGGAACAGAGCGCACATGGGGGAAACCCATAATGATGTGCCTTGGAGCTGGAGTCAGGGAAGGCTGTGTTGATAATGAATGGGAGGTTGCTTCATCGTTTGATATCGGGAAAATGTCGTTTGGCAAGGAGCGTCCAGATGGCGTCACGCGACGGATACACGTCAAACCCGTAACGACGAGTGTACGTGTACACGTAAATGTCACGTATAACATAATAAACATCACACCCACCCACACGCACGTAAATAAATACATGAGTAATTAGATGGTGCACACCTAGCAGAGGATAATTAAATCGTACATATTGTCATGTGCTTTCCAATTGTGCATCCTCCTACAGTTATCTTAAAATAATTTTGCAAACCTGTTATTAGATTACTTTTGTTCCGCTCACGTTAAACTCGATAGCCCCGTAGCTGATTTGCATCGAGCGCCTTTGTTGATTGTCATCGGCAAATCGGAGACGGTTGATATTTCTTTTCCCGTTTGTATCCGCGCCTTTGCTGCTTCGATCCAATTTTCAGATAAAATCCCACAAATTAGAATTGGGAGTCAGGCAAAGAAGACAACGCTCTCACCAGAGTCGTTCACAGGCATTGTTAGAAGGCGGCTCAGTGCTCGGGGGCGAGCAGCTCCCAAACAGAACTTTCGAGAGTTAAATTCCTGGTTGGTGGTTAACTCGGCCTCATCATTCCTCCAGGGGGCGATAAAATAGGTACCACTTCAAACTATTAAACAATAAAAAATATACTTTTTTTAATTTTACCAATGAAGGCCCACTGAGCTATATAGCTCTTTTTCAGAAGCGACCTAGCCACAAATTATATCTCAACAAAAGTCGCTTATCACGTGGAAATCTATAGCAGCCAAACACTCTAAACACGTGATGTGGATTCTAAATGTGGAGGGAAAAACCAGAGGACCCGGAGAAAAATCCACACGGCCATGGGGAGAAAGACATGCAAACTCCAAATATAAAGCAGGTGTCAGGGTCAGGATCTAACCCACAACCTTCTGTATTCCAGGCGAGGTAGTTAACATCTCGCCACCGTGGCGCCCCATGATACTGTAAATAACTTGGTGGGGGAAGTCAACAGTGGTTGTCCTACAGATACTCACCCCTGCCACAATAATGTGTAATTTCCATTCGTGGCTCATGGCTGTAAACGGGAGACGGTCACTGCTTCCATGCTCAAAAAATCACCGACTTTGGTTTTTTACACTCATAGACTAACGTGAATTGCTTTTATCGTCTTCCGATTATTCTCCAATGCAGAGGACTATAACACCTGGAGCGCAATGTTGCACCGCAGCACCAGAACATGCGCCGGCGGGATCACGGTGAGCGCAACGCACGATGCCGATGGGGCTACACAACGCACACGGGGGCCAGGGTGAGCTATGCACGAGCAGCGCGAGCTTGGTGTGAGCATGTGCTGCCAATATCATTCTGTCCGGGAGAGACATAATTTACGTGACAATTCATGGCACCGAATCCACACCAGGACAGTGACGTGGTCTATCTGGTTGTTTAAGGGTGCTTTATAAATGATAATTAGTATATTATTATTCAATTTTCGCTCTAACTGTGAATGCGCCCGAGAGAGATTTGTTTAAGGGTTCGGCGGGAAGGGGGCTCGCGGCTCTGAGCCAGCACGCAATACGAGTTCAATTGGGTCCACAATGCTTTCAATTCTCAAATGTTTGTACATTTAAAGCCTTAAATTGAATTAAAGTGGCTCAAATACAAAACAAAAAGGGGGGGGGGCGAGGGGCGAGCTCTTTAAACTCCGGACTAATGAGCTACAGTTCAGACCGAATATCGTCAGCTTTAGAAAAAATATTCCCTGCGTAAGTGCGCCATCTGGTGGCGTCCAGGGATTATGCCCAACTACGACTCCAATTGCCCCCAAAGGTCCGAACTGTAATCACCCCAACGTCTTTGTGTGCAGCTGAATGCGGATTTCATGTTAAACACGACCGGAGGCCGAGTAAAGTAAACAAAAAAATCACACAGAGTACGTGTGGCAGGGAGCTCGTGACCTTGAGTCGATTACGTTTCATTGATCACCGGCGGTTCAGAAAGGCAAAGCCCAACGGCAAAACCCGGCGGGCGTGGAGCTAGACCCGGCGAGTGAATCGAGGGCCTCGACTCGGCAAGCAACGATTCGACCTGACACGCCGACTTGTCACGACCCTGCATTGTAAATCAAATCGATAATTAGCTTGTTTCTGACTTGTTTCTACCGGATAATTTTCTTTTACAGTTTCCAAAAGGTATCTCATAGATATAACTGTTCAGCGTGAGCTATCAGTGTTCTCATACTTGCATTGTCTTTGTGCTGTTTGCCTTTTGGCATTCTCTGGTCTGACACTGGTGAGACTAGGCCATCAAGAAGGCTGCCACTGATGTAGGTCAATCAGTTTCAAAGACAATGCATATATTATCAGTGCATGTTTGTTTGCATGTTCACCACAAGCACCATGTGTGGTTAATGCAGACTTGATTCCTTGCAAAAGGTTTCTATTTGGTGTTTGAGCATCTTAACACCTCCTGTTTGATTGCCAGAAAGGGGAAAACCTATTCTTATTTTTCATCGTTGACAGTTTCATTAACCCAATTAGCCTAAACTTAACATTGGCAGAGTATTTACATACAATTTGCATAAACTATAATTGATCAACAATTTGATACAAGTACCACGAGAAGAATAATAATAATGTAGTTTCATTCATGAATCACTGCGTTGTTAAGCACCTAATATTTACACAATTAACAATTTATGAATTGCTGCATTGATATGCACCCATGATTTACACAACTGACAAATGATTTCGTACAATGCTGTCGCTGCTGCGTTGGCAGTGGCGAAACGGGGGGGGGGGGGGGGCAAAATTAATGAAGAAAAAAAACCTCAACGCATTCGTCAATAGCAAGGTGGGTATTGTGGAAAATAAGTATACAATAGGGTGACGTTTCGGGTATCGACCCTTGTGTACTAAGATGGGCCGTTGACGAATGTGCTGATATCTTTCGTAGGTACACACACAATGAGTCTTGTCTTGGGCCAACCGACAAAGATTCCTCCAATCTATGGTGAACAATAGCATGGAGGGCAGAAGTGCTGAGCCTAACATCAGCCTAATGGAAAACCGAGTCAACTTGTGGTACGTGATATCAAAAAACTATTTGCGCTGCACAAGTGAATTCCCATGCCACAACAAAAGTAATTACCAACCAAGGGGAATGCTGTCGAGATAAAAAAAAATACATTCTCGGTGAGTGTATCGGTAAAAAGAACATCGTAAAGTTTGTATCCCTGGCGTGAGTAGTAATGAGATGTGAAACTGTGTGACTCGTCAGGCTCAGCCGCAGGCAATAAATGACAAGTGGTTGTTTTACAATCACCGGCAGATATTTACGGTGATGCATGCTTAAAGTAACACTGCGTTAGAATGGATGCTTATATGATATGCCTATTGTGGGCTAGGATCATTTTCTATTCAATAATCAGCCAACTTTCGCTCGCATGGCTTATTAATGAACTGTCTAATGAGACTATGTCTAAATCAGCACGTCTAATACGTAACTCATATCTTTGTAATAAAAAAATATTGGAAGCAGAGTATCTGAAACTCAATACTACAAGGTATCAATACAAATCCGCTTCTTTCATGTGCACAATACGAGCAAGGCAGGACGCGAGTATAATTTAAAATGCCCGTGATGTTGCGAGCTCCGGTTAAATTACATTTCCCACGATGCGGTGCCAAAAAATAAAAACACACAGGCGAGGTATGATGCATATAGGTACTGACAGGGGCAAGGATACAGCACATGCGGAGAAACGGGTGTTTGTGAAAGCAAATTATTCTCCCACATCGTGAAGGCCCCTACAGAGCTCGCTCGTATATTAGCGTGTTACAGCCGATTATCGATTATGACACCGCACGATTTATCTGGCTGCTGTTTCCAAACTTATCCGGCGGTCCCCGAGCCGATCCGGCGAAACTGGCAAAAAGCGCTCCAAAGGCTGTAAACTAGTCCGGCGATTGGCACTTTGTGACAAAAACAGTAGACATGCTTGATTTCAGTGTCAAATTCTACACGGCCCTATTATAACCCCATGCAGTCTTCGAAATTGGAGTGGTAAGTACAGTACAGTGAATAGAGTAACTTTTAGCGGTAGGATTATTATTTCTGTCTACTTGTATGTTCATTTATTAAAATTTCACATAGCAAACAAATGTAAAACACGACCAAAAAACGTATGCACAACACCTAAAAACATAATTCTATCCAAGAAAGTGCAGAAAATAAGTTACTTTAAATAACGATATTTCGTGATTATCCGGCGTTTTTGAAAATCCAGTGTCCCCCCCCCCCCCCCCCCCCGCTGAATGGCATGCCTCTACTGATCGTGTCCGCGAGCACAAGTCAGATCTGAAACACGGCAGAACTGATTCTTCGGTCGTTGCCCATCATTGCTACAACTCGGTGGGCTCTCATGAAATTGTCTTTTCCGAGACCAAGGTTCTCTGCAAACCTCCTGGCTACCATCAAAGGTTTGTACACGAAGCCATACAAATATACAAACACAGACATAATTTCAACCGTGATGACGGTTACAAACTGAGTAATCATTGGAAAGATGTGATTAACCATGCAAAAAAGATTTAACTACACTTATTTGCCAAACTTATTTGACAGACAACTATTACAGGTTTACCATTTTTAGTGGTTTTCTCCTTGTCACAGGTTGAGTCACAAACCATACCTCTCCATAACAAAGGCTCACCCTCTTAAGCCTCACCTTACCATATTACTTGGCCCTTACCCCCCCCCCCCTTCTTCAACCATTATATAAACGGAGTGGTAGCTCCTGCAATCTCTCATTTACTTGATACAGCTGTCGTGGCTGTGACGGTTCCACCTGAATACGGAAGCTTGTGTTGCCTCCGAAACGTCGTGATTTTTATTTTATTTTACTTTTATTAATTTTAATGTTTTACCTACGTGACTTTACCGAAAAAACCTAAGAATATGCCTCTACTCCTCTTCTTTTTCACACAATGGCATGACTCTATTCTATGGTTTTTTCGGTAAAGTCACGTAGCTAAAAAATAATAAAAATGAAAACAACTAAATTAAATCACAAATTAAATAAATTAAATAAAAATATATATTAAAAGTTAGAACTAAATTAAATCACAACGTTTGGGAAGCAACACAAGCCTCCGTCTTCAGGTGGAACCGCCACAGCAAAATTACTGTATTGACTAAAAAGAGCTGTTTAGAGAACCGTGATTATATAGGGTAAGAGGGGGGGGAGGAGCCAAGGAGTTGGGGGGGGGGGGCAGGGGATTAGCCGATTAATAGTTATGATAAGGTTAAGTGTAAGAGAAGTGAAGTAGCCAGGGCATAATGCTATGGGAGGAGGGGGGGGTATTGGGGGAAACACTGTACGTCAAATTTCTAAGTGAAGGTAGTGTATAACGCTGGGAGTAAAATACTGGAAATATGGATAATACATGTAAACTATAAAGCAGCTAAAGTTTAACTTGGTTAATGACATTCTTCCAATGATTGCTCAATTTGAAACCATTCTCTCGGTTGATGTTATGTCTATGTTTGTATATCTGGATGACTTCATGGACAAATCTTTTGTAGTATCCAGAAGGCTTGCAGAGTACTTGGGTATCGGAGAAGACAATATCACGAGAACCCGCTATATTGTAACAATGATCAGCTACGGCAGAAGAATTGGTCCTACCGTGTTTCAAATCTGACTTGTGTGCGCGAATGCGGTCAGATATATGTCGTTTCGTTTCTCCGATATAAGTCACCACAAATGCAACTCAGTTTGTAGACACCAGGGGTACTCTTAAGTCAGGAATGACATCATTTACGGATGGGATTAGATCACGGATTTTGTGTACTATAGTGAATTGGACCTGGATCTTGTGTTTGTTTAGAATTTTGGAAATCTTTTTGGTAACGCCTGCTATGTATGGCAATGTGATGGTTTTGATCGGAGTCTCAGGAGATGGTCTCTCTACGGTAGGAGAAACAGCTTTGCGGATAGTGCGGTCCGAATATCCATTCATCTTAAGGGCCAGGTGTACATGTTCCAATTCACTGGCCAGATAGTGTTTGTCAGAGATGCAGTGGGCCCTATGGTGCAGTGTTTTGATGAGGGAATTCTTTTGTGCCAGATGGTGGTGGGAATCAGACTTCAGATAGGAATCTGTGTGGGTGGTCTTCCTGTAGACAGAATGTTCCAAAGAGCCATTGGGCCTTTTCTCAAACAGAACATCCAAGAATGGTAGCTTGCCATCGTTCTCCACTTCCATGGTGAATTTGATGGATGGGTGTATGGAGTTAATGTGGTCGAGAAATGGGTTCATGCTGGTAGGCCATGTGGCCAAATGACGAAAGTATCATCCACATATCTCTTCCACATGGAAGGACGCAGGGCGGAAGTCTGGATGGCATTTGTTTGAAATTTATCCATGGAAACATTGGCTATCACTGGTGACACGGGGGAACCCATAGGGGTACCCTAATTTTGTTTGTAGAAGGTACCATTCCAGGTGAAGTACGTGTTGGTGAGGCAGTGCCTAACCAACGCAGGGACATCAGAGTTCAGTCCATGTTGGACTAAGTCTTCAATTATTGTCATGGTGTCAGGCACTGGAACCTTGGTGAATAGAGAGACCACATCAAAACTGACGAGGACATCATCAGAGGACAGTGAAATGTCCTTGACTAGAGAGACCAAGTGAGTTAAATTAAGTACTGCTGACGTGGTCTTGCCAGTAAAGGGAAGCAGGGTATCCGATAGGAAACGGGCTAGTTTGTAGGTAGGTGAGTTGATCGTCGACACGATGGGCTGTAGTGGGGTACCTTCTTTATAGATCTTGGGAAGACCATAGAGTCTGGGCGGTCTAGCAGCCGAGGATTTTAGGGAGAGCCGTTTGACTTGTTCGATTAGGGAAGTCGAACTGGTAATGATCTTGTTGGTTTTAGTAGTTAGGCTGTTAGTCGGATCTCTATTGATTTTGGAGTAGCTGCCATCATTGAGTAGGTCCTGGATTTGGTTGTTGTATGTGGTTTTATCCATGATGACAGTGGCATTGCCCTTGTTGGCCGAGAGGATGACTATGTCATCCCTCTTTTTCAAATTTGCGAGTTCAGAGTGCTCGCTTTTGCTGATGTTGCTCATGGGTTTCTTAGCATTTTTGAGGATAGTGGCGATTTCAGCTCTAGCAACGTCTGTTTTAATGTGTCCTAAGCCTTTGAGGGCTACATCGACATGGGAGATTTTATCCTCCACTGCGATATGTTTAGGGGTAACTGCGAAATTCAGCCCTTTAGCTAGTACAGATTGTCAGAAATTGGGAAGTTACTCTGATTAATAACAATCTTGTTGACATCTAACTTTGTAATGTGTGGTTCTGGCTTCTTCTTTGAAAGGAGGTTGAATTTAGCGATCAGGTTAGCTTTAAATTTGGTTGACAATGAATTAGCAGAGGAGGCTGTCATGTTGTCAACACGGTCCCAATCGGAAGGGGACATTTTTTGTGTTAACATTAAATGTGATTGTAAGAGAATATTGTCTAGATTGTCGAGTTCAAATCGGAGCAATCTTATTCTCTCTGAGATTAGTGATAGGCTAGCTTTAAACAAAATCCGTTTAGCGTTCGGTGAAGACACAGCAGCAGATGGGAATGTGAAAGCGATGGGTATTACCTTATTGTTGCGGCATCTCTTGAGGAAGGTTAGCGTCTCGATAAGCTGTGACTTTTTGTCACGTTGTCTGTTAAAAGCTCTGACAAATAAGTGGAATTCCTCCCCGTAGAGGTTATTAATTCGAGATTTGAAGTTTTTGTGACTGCAAGGATCCATACTCTTTGTTTTTTTCTCTGACCAACACCACCAGGCTAGTGAATTGGAACATGTACACCTGGCCCTGAAGATGAATGGATATTCGGACCGCACTATCCGCAAATCTGTTTCTCCTACCGTGGAAAAACAACCTTCTGAGACTCCGATCAAAACCATCACGTTGCCATACATAGCAGGCGTTACCAAAAAGATTTCCAAAATTCTAAAAAAACACAAGATCCAGGTCCGATTCACTACAGTACACAAAATCCGTGATCTGATCCCATCCGTAAAGGATGTCATTCCTGACTTAGAGTACCCCTGGTGTCTACAAACTGAGTTGCATTTGTGGTGACTGTTATATCGGAGAAACGAAACGACATATATCTGACCGCATTCACGAACACAGAAAGTTAGATTTGAAACACGGTAGGACCAATTCTTCTGCCGTAGCTGATCATTGTTACAATATAGCGGGTTCTCATGATATTGTCTTCTCCGATACCCAAGTACTCTGCAAGCCTTCTGGATACTACAAAAGATTTGTCCATGAAGTCATCCAGATATACAAACATAGACATAACTTCAACCGAGAGGATGGTTTCAAATTGAGCAATCATTTGAAGGATGTCATTAACTAAGTTAAACTTTAGCTGCTTTATAGTTTACATGTATTATCCATATTTAGTCTTTTACTCCCAGCTTTATACACTACCATCACTTAGAAATTTGACGTACAGTGTTTCAAAAGTGCCCCAATACTCCCCCCCTCCCCCCATAGCATTATGGCCTGGCTACTTAACTTCTCTTATACTTACCCTCATCTGAACTATTAATCAGCTAATCCCCCCCCCCCGACTCCATGGCTCCTCCCCCCTCTTATCCTATATAATCACGGTTCTCTAAACAGCTCTCTTTATTTTATGAGACCTCCTTTGCCAGTAGCAAGATATAATATCTGGCACCAAAACTGACACCTTTATACAAGGGATCATGTTTGCAATAACCACAACACAAGCAGTCAAAATGCAAACAAAAAGAGACAACTCTGATAATGATATGCACTGTACTTGAAATTGATTGGGCCACACCCGAGACGGTTTTTCTTAGAGCAGAGTCTCCACTGGTGTTGGACCAGATGACGCCAAAAGGCGTACAACTCAAAAACAGCGCATTATCAGAGTATTGAGAGCTCGGGGTAAGCATATACATGATCTCATAATTATCTCATAATGTAAATGCTATGAAGAGTTGCCTATGTGTTAAACAGATGAATGTCATATTTTTGGTTCTTTCAGTAAAGTCACGTAGAAGGGAAACAATAAAATAATAACAATATAAAACAAGAATTTTATTGTATTATATTTTATAAAACAAGAATTTTATTGTTGTATATTTTTAATATTTTATTGTTTCCCTTCTATGTGACTTTACCGAAAGAACCAAGAATATGAATCCCTGCAGTCATGAACGCTTTAAATCAAAAGATGAATGTCAGTTTTATGAGGACCGGTGTTATGCTGCACCAGTGTACCGCCAATATGTCCAGGTGTCTCCTTTTTCCAAGATGCCCATGTTCCACTGTTTAATACAGCATCTTAAAATGTGGCTGCATTTCTAAGATTATTATAAACTACAAATTGTATTATCCGTAATAGAGGTTTTTGGGTTAGATCGCGTAAATATGTGTCGTTTAACCCGCCACCACAGCCAATTAGTAAGGGGTTTGTCACATAAACGAAACATGCCAAAATATTGGTCGTGAAAGCCGACGTGTTAAATCTACAAATTGCACTGTGACAGGAAGCGTCCGTGACCTGTCCGCTACCAGTCTGGGTTTCACTTGCGTGGGATTATTTTACGTCGCATCATTTCCATTCTGGGCACACGGGAGACAGGGCGAGAGAAACCCCATTCTCGTTACATTGTTGTGGGTTGTGGCGTGTCCATGACAAAAACTCGGCGCTAAAGCAAGGACACTCTGGGGACTGCGACGGGTTTCTCCAGTCCACGATGTTGTGAAGCAGACATTTCACTCCTTAATCTTTTGCAGTTTCTCTCCAGGGAGACTTACGGTCTGAGCCGCTTAAGCTACTGTGACAAAATATAGATGTGAAGTCACATGATGATTTTTTTTAAAACGCAGACCACCGCGCTGTATTTATAGCGTGCAGACCTAAAGAACAACACATCATACAGTATGCAAGCCAGAGCGCAGCATGTCATCCGCATTTGCGACAGGCACATCATCATTGCTCACCAAGAAAATGTCATCAAGGCTTGCCACTCAACAATCCCGATGCCAAACTCGTAGTTTCAATAAAATGTAATCTGGCTTGCCACTCAACGCTCCCTATGTCAAACTCATAGTTTCAATAAAATGCGGTGAAAGAAAAGCTAGGGATTTTTTGCCTGACACTGTAAATAAGTGAAAAAAACTTGTATTTTATTACTGAGCCATATAGCCCCTTCGTAGAAACGACCTGGCTATCACAAATGATAGCCCAACGAAGTGGCTTATCAAGTGAACATTTATAGTGGCCACATACTATAAGCGCGTGATGTTGATTCTAAATGTGGAGGGAAAAACCGGATGACCCAGAGAAAAATCCACGCGACCACGGAGAAAACACGTAAACGCCAAATATACAGGCGTCAGGGTCGGGATCGAACCCACGACCTTCTGTATACCAGGCGAGGTAGTTAACATCTCACCAATAGCACGTGTAATACAGTCCTGTTGTGGAAGCTCTGGGCAGTGGGCATAGTAGGCGTGCACAAATAATGAAACTCATTTGGCAAAGTCATGGAGGACCGTGAGTTACAAAGGCAAAAGTCCATCTCTCAAAATGTGCATCAACCTATGGGCCTTCCTTCCAAACCAATGTTTAACAGCAGGCAAAAACTACTAAAGGATTTTTACTTTTTGGCTACGCTGGGTGGTGGAGGGTGTTATGATTTTAAAAAATGATAGCCAGTTGATTACAACTTCATTCCATGCACGCAACACGACCCGGCATGGGGAATGCCATGGACAGCCAAAGCCAGATCACATGCCATCCTCGAGCTGGCTCGTTTATCGCTTATGCCCTTTCCATCCATATCCATCAATTAATTTTTGCTAAAGTGTTGTGGAATATTTGCTTATCTGTTGTAACAAATGTACCTCGCAGCTCCGATTATCACGGTTGGCTATGTATTGTGCAAAGGAAGTTCAACATATACATACGCGAACGATTGCCTGGCAGTGGTACGTCGGTGCAGGGTTTTGGCGGTGCTCGTATTGGCCGACCGAGGTGTGTGCGAGTAAACCTTGTTTGGGCGAGGCCTTGCGCGTGTGCAGGCCCAGCTGCAG
This sequence comes from Lethenteron reissneri, assembly GCF_015708825.2. Taxonomy (NCBI): domain Eukaryota; kingdom Metazoa; phylum Chordata; class Hyperoartia; order Petromyzontiformes; family Petromyzontidae; genus Lethenteron; species Lethenteron reissneri. The sequence goes on from NC_083822.1 coordinate 1,464,839, forward strand.
CTGCTCTCGGCACCAATCGAGCTCCAACTCAAACTGCTCGGCCAGAGACCAGAAAAGAAAAAAAACCCACACAGCCACCAGGCTTAGCAGCAAGCCATACACTAGTCACTGTCCACAGTGACTTTGACCAGGCCTAACAGCTACCCACCAGCCACACTGGCTGTCCACAGTGAGTTGGACCAGGCCTAACAGCTACCCGCCAGTCACACTGGCTGTCAAGTGACTTGGACCAGGCCTAACAGACTGCTGTGTGGCTATGGGAGTTTTGACATGATAGCTGTGAAATATAAATATCATTCTCAAAGACTCTGAAAAAAAATACACAATAGTTTCTGACGGGTCTGTGTGGATTTTTGGAGTGTCATCCCTGCAATTGCATGTATTTTCTGCAGGTACTCCAGCATACTCTCATATTTAAAGCTCTCATTAAAAATACATTTTCTGAACAACTTAATGCAGAGGACGCTCCTGAAAAAGTTTTGCAACTCGGCAAGAATTTCCTAGAAATAAAAGGGCGTTTGGTATTATTTCATAAGTTGTTTGCTTTGACGTATATCTTCTACCCAAATAAGCTATTATACATATTTTTACACCCTGGTGTCACCAAAATCCTTACTGGAAGCAGAACCAGGATACTATGTACACCGTGTACAGCTTACCTGTTCTAAATGTATACTGAAACAGAAAAAATAACCATAGGCCATTGTGTCGGCGTTATGGTCCAAATTTTCCAAGTTCTAAAAATGACCCACAAATTACTGAACTGGGCTAACACATTGCCAATCGTTGCCCCCCCTACTGGCAGACGAATGCCCACTTGCATATTTGGGTGCTGAGTCACCTTTTGTGGCACAGAGACAGCTGCCACGGGGTGGGGGGAGGTTACGCTTCGAATGTTTGAGATGAGATGTGATGCAGGCGATTTCAGTTGCCCGAGGCATTAAAGTGCCATATACATTCAAAAGATTACGACTAAATCTCAAGTGTAAACACGAGGTACGCATTCATGTTAAGAGATGCCAGGAATCGTAGACAGGTTGAGAAGTCTCCTGCCTGGGATGACGGAGGTTGCTGCACTGGCACACGTTCCATCTTGGCGATGGGAAGGGCAGGCGAGCTGCCGCTGTGGCCGCCCGCATCCTTCCCGTCCGCGTTCTCAGCGGCCGCTGGAGCGCTTCCCTTGGTGGCCTGTTTCTGCTTCTTCCGCTGCCTCTTCAGCTGCGACTTGGTGAGCCCACTTGCGCCATCAACATCGCTCGGTCTCACATCCTCCTCCGGCCCCACTGCCGGAGCCTCCCTTCCTTCTTCTCCTCCTCCTCCTCCGATTACCACGGTTGACTATGTACGGTGCGAAAGAAGTTCAACAAATAGTGCACATACAGAGCACCCGACGCCTGTACACCAGCTGAGTTCATCGCTCAATATCCTCAGTGGACATCCTCTCGTAGGTCAAGCACCAGCTGCTGCTGTGTGGGTAGAGAGTCCCGGGTTCCTCAGGACCCCCCCAGACATACAAACAAATAGGCGCTCAGATACCGTTCAACTTACTTTTGCATCAGCAATCACGGAAACTTGTAAATCAAACATACACCAACACATTCTGCTTGCTAGGCAATTTAATATTTTAACAGCTGGCCGCGGTGTCCATTCCCAGACCAGTAAGTGTAGTAATTAATTAATTAATGGCCTTAAATAATTCATGCCAAGGTGACGCTGTGGTGAGCGTGCTCGACTCACAAGGTCACCGATTAACGTCCCAGTCGCTGGTCCACTCGGCATACCATCCCCGTGGAGTCGACAAAATGTCATTCGCATCGGTGGCCTCGGGGTCGCCCCCGACAGATAGAGCCCCGTCCCAATGTTCATTTGGACAAAATACGTTTAAATTACCACGCGTCGCCTAACGTTCATTCTCTATGGCAGCGGCACGGAGTTCTTCCGTGACACAGACGTAGATCCGTGGTGGAGAGAGTGGGGCGGGGGGTACTTGCCGAGTGACAACAAAGTACACGGAGTCCACGCTTGCTGAATGAAAGCGGTGAGCGGCAAATGATACCAATGCTCCGGTCGGCGACAGCGTTCAACTCGCCGTGTTTAAGAGTCACGTGAAAATTTTTTTACAATTATTTGTTGCACCATTATTGTTTCCATCGTACTAGTACGCTGTAACTTTGTGTTTATTACCAAAAGAGCAAACCATCAGTCAATTATTTAATCCAAGTCAAAATACCAATCCATTATTAATTACAATCCCAAGGACCCGCGGGTGACACGTGCCAAAGAGCCTGCACCCTTTCCAGATGGAAATGCGCACCGCTCGGAACAACTCTCATTGGGTGCGCACAAAATATAATGCACCGGCGTTTTATGTGTCCAGACTTTGGGCCCACGGTCACGATCCACGTGGGGGTGTGTGTGGGTGAGGAGCCGTCGTGGCGATACCTCCGCTGCCCGCCCTGGCACCGAGGGCTCCGCCGCGGTGGCTTTGCTGGAAGTTGCTGGCTGTGTGGGGTCAGTCTGGGCTGACATGCTTCTCTCTCTCTCTCCAGCCGCACAGATGCTCTCTCCTACCTGGTGAAGACAAAACATTATCGTTGCGGTGAGTTCTGAAGACATTTTCACATCCGACACACACAACTCAATAAAAATCAACGGCCAATTGGCGAGAGGCAAATGTTCTAAGGATGAAACACAATTGTTAAAAAGTTCACTTTGACCATGATATAACTTGGGCTGTAGCAAATGTCTCTAAATCATGACAGTTTAAATAAAGACGATGGCAGAAAGCCCCGCATATTTCTGAGTTTAATAAATCAAGTGGAACCTTGCAAGCAGCAGTACTTGGTATAAAGTCAACGATAGTAGAGGTGGCCATGTGACTCAGAGGTCACCACGTGCAAAATGATAGTCAGGTGCTGCAATTTCCACATCAGGGCTCTACGACCAATTCGACCACGATTAAGTTGTGACATAAGTCAGCACAGTGGCATGTAGCATCGTATCAACAAGGCTCGATTATTGCAACTCGCTACTCGACGGGACGTCTGGATAAAATCATGACCAAGCTGCAGCGTTTACAAAACTGTTTGGCACGTGTCGTGACGGGTAATGCAAAATCTGACCATGTCCGTCCAGTGCTCGCTGAGCTGCAATGGCTTCCGGTTGCTGAACGAATACATTCTAAGGTCGCACTCATTACACGCAAAATGCTTTCCACAAATCAACCACAACACCTTGCTGATCTCGTCAAGGAGCATAAACCATCACGGGAACTCCGGTCATCCTCGCAGCGGCTTTTGGCTTAGCCATCAAACAAAGAGGGTGGTCACCGCATCACACCCTTTCAGATGCGCTTCTGCAGCCGTCTGGAACGCTCTGTCTTCCGATATTAGGAAGCCACTGGAGCTATGCACTTTTACAGCGACATTGAATACTATTTTTTTTATAACTGCTGTTTGTGTTAAGTTTGTTGTCCTTCCCCCGCACCTCCAATTATAGCACGGTTGACTACGTACGGTACAAAATAACTTCAATATACATACTGTATATACAAAGGGCTGATCTGGTACAGCTGAGGTCTTGGTTCTAAATCCAGCCAGCGGCCTGTAAATAAACCACATTTATTCAAAAATGACTGCAAAAACAAGAGTCCCAATGAATTTGATTGGCTGCTTCCTTAATTCCTGCTTTGAAGGATGGGTTAAAATGCATTGGTTTGACTTCTTGGAAAAGTAGCCGTTAACTTTTAGGAGGCCGGGGGTACCTCTGTGCCAGTCAGTTAATTGCTTGGAGGGTTTTTTGTTCGCCAAGAGCCAAAAAAACATGAATTGATTAAAACTGATAAAGATGGTTGCAGCTCCTGTGGGTATTATTCACAGTCTAGATACACAGTATTACAGTCGATCATCTATTATCCAGATAATCACATCATTATTTAAAGTATCTTGTTTTTGCACATTCTTGTATGACATCATGTTTTTAGGTGTTGTATACATGTTTTTTTTAAGTGTTTTAAATTTATTTGCGATATGAAATTTCCATGAATAAACATATAAAGACAAAAATAAATATCCTGTAAAAAAAGTTACTTTATTTAACCATACCGTACTTACCAATCCAATCTCGATAAATCTGCCTCAGGTGATGTATATAGTCCAGTATTTTCATTGTTTGTTGTACGTAGTGTATAATGTACGACTGTATATGTAATATTTAACACTGAAATCAAGCATAGCTACTTTTCTTTTCGCCACACGTATGGTGACTATCGCCGGCCTGCGTTACAGCCTTTGGAGCGGTTTTGCCGGATCGGCCCGAGACCACCGGATAATGTTGGAAGCTGGACAAGCGATGATGAACTGTACAGTATATTGTACTGTATAGACAATAGCAACACTGGCTTCAACACAGCACTACTACACGTGTTTTTTTCTGTAGCTCCAATGAACTACACACGCAGCTGAATCTCTATCGAGTTCGGAATGGAGGTAGGAGCCTCCAGCAGGCTACCAAAACCCAGGGCCGGATTGAGGTTCTTGCCGGCCTCAGGCACTTCTTCGTTGCTAACTCTCTACACTTGGTAGTGCTGCTACCCCATGTCACTACTACCGCCGCTGTCACTCACTCATCTCACGTCGTACTTCGTCCAGCCGCTGGACAGATGTCATCATTGACACGTCCATTACACTGGTCAACACACTTTTTCTGGCATAAGGTATTCCAACGGTTTTAAGGTAATTTTGGGGTGCTGATTCCTAATCTGGCATCAGTTTTTGTCTATCACATCAGGTTTTTGATATGTCAAATATTGCATTTTCAATAAAAACAGCTAATTTATGCTCATATACGAATAGCTAAACAGACATCCATACAAGAATAAGATAATATACAATATACAATAATAATGAAACAAACATTTAATGAGCCGTAGCACAAAGTTGTGAGAGAGACTGCATATCAATGTGAGTGAATGCATATTACCATGTAAGAATTTAATTGTGAAGATAAGAAAAATATGTACAAAAAGTTCATTCATAATAGTGATGTTACATCTGCATAAACGACCTCTTCTTTGACGATCTCCATTTGTACAGCTTGTGGAATGTCTCTCATTAAGGACCAGCAGTAATCTGCCATCATGTTTGAGTCCCATCGGCCTTGGTAACGTGGTAACGTTCTTCCATAACTTTAATGTCTTGATGAAAGCGTTCACCTTGCTCTTCGCTCACGTGACCCATGTTCTCTGGAAACTGGGCCAAGTGACTATGTAAGTAGTGAACCTTGATGCTCATTATACATCCAAGTGCTTGGAAACTCAAGAGCAGCTCCTCCACAATCTCTCGATAGTTAAATTTCGATTTAAAGCTTTCGTGACTGCAGGGATTCATCTTCTTGGTTCTTTCGGTAAAGTCACGTAGAAGGGAAGTAATAAAATAATAAAAATAAAACATAATAAAACAATTCTCACGACGTTTCGGCCACAACGCAAGCAGCCGTCCTCAGATGAAAACCAGGTCCGTCGAGGCGACAGAGTCTGAATGAAACAGCACACGGGCTTGGAGCATATATATAAGCTGGGCGCATTGACAAAGGAATTTGCATATCAACAGGAATTTAGCATATTTATGGGAAATGCAGGAATGTAATTAGTACTGCATATGCATGTGCATTATGCAGGATTAACAGCATCAAAGGGAGCTGCAGTTACTGCTGCTGCAGTAGTTGCTGCTGCTGCTGCAGTTTCTGCTGCTGCTGCAGTTGCTGCTGCTGCTGCAGTTGCTGCTGCTACTGCACTTGCTGCTGCTACTGCACTTGCTGCTGCTGCTGCACTTGCTGCTGCTGCTGCACTTGCTGCTGCTGCACTTGCTGCTGCTGTTGCACTTGCTGCTGCTGCTGCAGTTGCTGCCTTATCCATTTTAATATAACACTATGTATTATTCTACCCACCCTAATGTGTATCATACTGCTATATGTTTACTGTACAATTACGACACCATACATTACTCTGCACACTGCACCATGCCAGTGAGTGGAACGCGGTCTGAAAGTCACCGTTAACGTGAACACAATCAGTTAAGATCCGAAATGGTTTATTACGTCCTTCCAATGATTGCTAAGCCAGAATCCATCTTCTCGGTTGAAATTGTCTCTGTGTTTGTATATGTGGATCGCCTCATGAACGAATCTCTCATGATAGCCAGATGGCTTGCAGAGAACCTCTGTCTTGGAGAAGTCAATGTCATGTGAGCCCACTGAATTGTAACAGTGATCTGCCACGGCTGAGGTGTTTGTCCTACCGTGTTTCAGGTCTGCCTTATGTTCACGGATGCGGTCCGAGACATGTCGTTTGGTTTCTCCAATGTAGCTGCTACCACAGAGGCAACTTAGTTTGTAGACGCCAGGGTACTGTATGTCTGGAACCACATCTTTTACAGACGGGACCAGATCACGGATTTTATGTACTGTGTTGAATCGGACCTGGATCTTGTGTTTAATCAGGATTTTGGAGATCTTTTTTGTGACCCCAGCAATGTAGGGTAAGGTGATGGTCTTGAAATCCGCAAAGCCATCACTCCAACCATCAAGAAGGATCCTGTTGAGGAGCCTTTCAAGACCATCACCTTACCCTACATTGCTGGGGTCACAAAAAAGATCTCCAAAATCCTGATTAAACACAAGATCCAGGTCCGATTCAACACAGTACATAAAATCCGTGATCTGGTCCCGTCTGTAAAAGATGTGGTTCCAGACATACAGTACCCTGGCGTCTACAAACTAAGTTGCCTCTGTGGTAGCAGCTACATTGGAGAAACCAAACGACATGTCTCGGACCGCATCCGTGAACATAAGGCAGACCTGAAACACGGTAGGACAAACACCTCAGCCGTGGCAGATCACTGTTACAATTCAGTGGGCTCACATGACATTGACTTCTCCAAGACAGAGGTTCTCTGCAAGCCATCTGGCTATCATGAGAGATTCGTTCATGAGGCGATCCACATATACAAACACAGAGACAATTTCAACCGAGAAGATGGATTCTGGCTTAGCAATCATTGGAAGGACGTAATAAACCATTTCGGATCTTAACTGATTGTGTTCACGTTAACGGTGACTTTCAGACCGCGTTCCACTCACTGGCATGGTGCAGTGTGCAGAGTAATGTATGGTGTCGTAATTGTACAGTAAACATATAGCAGTATGATACACATTAGGGTGGGTAGAATAATACATAGTGTTATATTAAAATGGATAAGGCAGCAACTGCAGCAGCAGCAGCAAGTGCAACAGCAGCAGCAAGTGCAGCAGCAGCAGCAAGTGCAGCAGCAGCAGCAAGTGCAGCAGCAGCAGCAAGTGCAGTAGCAGCAGCAACTGCAGCAGCAGCAGCAACTGCAGCAGCAGCAGAAACTGCAGCAGCAGCAGCAACTACTGCAGCAGCAGTAACTGCAGCTCCCTTTGATGCTGTTAATCCTGCATAATGCACATGCATATGCAGTACTAATTACATTCCTGCATTTCCCATAAATATGCTAAATTCCTGTTGATATGCAAATTCCTTTGTCAATGCGCCCAGCTTATATATATGCTCCAAGCCCGTGTGCTGTTTCATTCAGACTCTGTCGCCTCGACGGACCTGGTTTTCACCTGAGGACGGCTGCTTGCGTTGTGGCCGAAACGTCGTGAGAATTGTTTTATTATGTTTTATTTTTATTATTTTATTACTTCCCTTCTACGTGACTTTACCTCTCGATAGTTGTCCGCTTTCCTGTTCCCAAGGAAATTCCGCACCACATCAGAGAATGCATTCCAAGCTCTAGCCTCTGCCGCAGTCATTGTTGTAACAAAGTGTGGATCCCTGATGAGTGTTCTTTTTTGAGGGCCATCAAATATTCCTGCCTTTTTCTTCTCGGCACTGAGACTTGAAAAGGTTGAACATATATAGCTGAAGCAGTCTCCAGTGTGATCAAGAGCTTTGACGAATTGCTTCATTAACCCAAGTTTTATGTGCAGTGGGGGAAATACAATTGTATTCCTATCAACCAGAGGCTCATTCTTGATGTTCTTGTCACCAGGCGTCAAACTGATTCTTGGTGGCCAGTTCTTTTTAACCCAGTGTTCTAATGTAACCCTACTGTCCCAGTAGCACAGGAAACAATGGTATTTGGTGTGACCTCCTTTCTGACCCAGCAGAAAATTAACCATTTTCAAATCAACACAAATTATCCATCCATGAACATAGTATTCCAATCTATCCAGAACAATCTTGATGTTGGCATACTCTTCATTCATTTTACAGAGTGTCCTATTGGGATTGAACCATATATATTTCTGTTGTGAAGTAACACATTTGAAACTCCTTTTACTACTGTCAATAAAAAGTCTCCATTCACTTGAATCATATGCGGGCAGTCCCATATTGAGAAGAAGCCCTTCAACATCATTACAATAAACAAGTTGACCATCTGAATGGAAGTACTTTCGCAGTGCTGCTTCTCTAGGTCTGAGTAGTCCTTTCTCTTGCAGTCTGGAAGCCAAAAATTCAGCAGACTGCTTTGGAAAATACAAATCTCTTACAAGATCATTCAATTCAGGCTGACTAAACAGAGAAATTTTATCACAATCTGCATCAGATGGTGTATATTCGATCTGATCATCATCATCATCTGTAGAAGCAGGTAAACTGAGGGATTCAACATCAATCTCTGGTAGCTCAGTAAATACAGGCACAGGTATTTCCTCACAGTGCTCAACTGGTCGTCTGGCAGATGGGATATCTGGGTATTGTAAGTGTTGTTTGTTTTTCTTATTGAAACATTTTACATTGACAAGGCAGAAGTAGCAGTTATCCAAATGGTTAGTAAGTTCTCTCCAAACCATTAGCACACCAAACTTCAGTTTAGCATTCTTTCCTTTAGACCATGATCACAAAGTTTCAACACAGGTTTTACACACTTTGTGAGGAGCCCAATTTTTGTCTTGGTCTCCAAGTCGTACTTTAAAGTAGGCAAGATAAACCTTCTTGACAAAGGTATTGATGTTTCGCCTTTGATCCTGCAAAGTGAAGCTGCCACAGATGTAGCAGAAGAAATCTGGGTCATTACTGCATTTCCTTCTTTCGGATGTTGTAGCCATTGTTAGATTACGCCCTGCAGAAGAAAAATATTAAATAAATGTGGATATCTACATAAAATTATATTATAAACGCACTATCCTAAAAATACAGCACCATATTTTAACACTAAAGCAGTCACTGACTCGCAACAACATGCAATCATAAGTGACAGAGTTCATTTCGGGAAAAATCAATAAAAATGGGGTATGCCGATAGCATAAAAATAAGATGTGATAGAGCAAATCTGAGATCAGATTTGGAATCAGCACCCTAAAATTAGTCTAAAATAGAGCCGTCGATTTGTCATTTCTCCTGCACGGTACCCATGCCGTTCTTCTTGCCACCCGTCTGAGAGCTGTCGTCCCGGCCAGACTGATGGCACCAGACATCAAACCCGGCCACGACTATAACAAAGATCCCCCCCCCCCGGCCCCTACCTAGTGTAGCCTTAACACAGGCTGGGTGGTGGCGGGTTTCACGACACATTTATAGTTACGCGATCTAACCAGCCCAAATAAACCTGTTACAGATGATATTGGTGCTGTTAGCAGCAAGTAGCGCCTGCCAAGGCCGGCACTGTGGCAGACACACGACTGGGTGGGGGCAGCACCACGCCTGGCCGCCTTTGTCTCCCCAGTTGTGATGGGGTTTTTTGCACACCAGGTACTCATTTGAGGCTGAGTCGACCTAGGGGACGCTCGGCCAAACAGATGACAAACCCGAACCCCGCCTCCTGAGTTCGATTCCCGCTCACGGCCAACACCGATGACGATTATCCTGGGCCTCCTCCCCCTAGGTCGACTCAGCCTCAAAAGTGCATCGCGGTGCGGGGTGCAGTAAACATCGCCACTCGGGGGAGACAAAGGCGGCCGGGCGCGTGGGGCTGGGCCACGGCGGCGCTGCTCCTCGCCACTCGCAGCGACTTTCCCCACAGTCGGTCAGAGGCTACCCGGGGGCATCTTTGTCTGTGTACTGTACAGAGCCACGCCGAGTTAATCATCGTAACAATCATCGTAACAATCATCACGGGGCGCCTGGCACCGCTCGAGTCTCAGCTCGAGGAGAAGTTGGAGACGGTGAATATGAACGCTCGCCTCGCCTGAGAGAAGACGTCTCCTGCTTCTTCATCCACCTCTTGCACCACGGCCTCCACCTCTTGCACCACGGCCTCCTCCTCCTCTTGCTCTTCTGCCCGCGTCTCTCTCTCTCTCGGCGGGCCGCACTCGGCACGGCGGGAGCCGCGGGGGAGGAGGCGGCGGCGGCGGCGGCCACCGGCACTGCGACTGGGGGATGCCAACTCAGAGGGAGTTTCCCCCTCCCTCCTCTCGCTGCTCGTGAACCCTTCAGTCGGCCTCGACGGCTCCTCACCACCTCGAGACGCTGCCGACGACGACGATGATGATGATGAGGAGGATATTGACATTATTGTACTCGCACAACAAACTCGCGCGAGGCGCAGTGAGGCGAGCGGGGCTCGTTTAGCGGGGAGCAGCAGAGGTTGTTTGGTTGGGTGAGATCGCGTGCTTCTTCACCTGAGGACGGCTGCTTGCGTTGTGGCCGAAACTTCGTGAGAATTATTTATTATGTTTTATTTTTATTATTTTATTACTTCCCTTCTACGTGACTTTACCGAAAGAACCAAGAAGACGTTGTGTCGTCGTTAAACTCACCGCCACCCGACTCGGCCCATCAGTCAGGGGTTTGTCACGTAAACGAAAGTGGACAATTCGTTACTTGGTACATACAGCCGGTTGTGTGTTGGAGAGTAAACCCGCTACAAAATTTAAAATTATAGTGTAGTACTAGTACAGCACTAACCAGTTGTGTGTTGCAGAGTAAACCCGCTACAACATTTAACAATTATAGTGTAGTGTATATTGTAGTTTACTAGTATAGCACTAACCGGTTGTGTGTTGGAGAGTAAACCCGCTACAACATTTAACAATTCGAGTAACCGTGACGTTTCTCCGGTAATTATAGCAACAACAACCAGCATTAATTGACTGTGTCGGGTGGTGGTGGGTTTAATGACACACAAACACCTCTATTGTGGCATGAGAGTTATTTCGGCTCTGTGCAGCGAATTTAAAAACGCGGCGTTCGCTCTCCGCCTCGCTTTGATTGACTGCGTTGCCGGTAAACAAACTCAACTTTTAATATTGTTTTAAACCACGGAAGGGCCCACCACTGAGCTATATATTAGCTTTTTTCCAGATGCGACCTGGCTAGCACAAATGATTGCTCAACGAAGTTAGTGCCTTATCACTGTGTGGAAATTTATATGTGCAGCCAAATAGCTCTAAATGAGTGATGTTGATTATTATGAATGTGAAGGGAGGAAAATCCAGAGGGACCCGGAGGAAAATCCACACGACCACGGAGAAAAAGACACTCAAACTCCAAATATACAGCAGGTGTCTGGGTCGGGATTGAGCCCACGACCTCCTGTATACTAGGCGAGGTAGTTGACATCTAGCCACCGTGATGATGATGAGGGAAAGACATGCAAACTCCAAATATACAGCAGGCATAATGGTCGGGATCAAACCCACACCCCTCTTGTATACCAGGCGAAGTAGTTAACATCTCATAGCCACCGCAGCGCATGGCGGGGCAAATTCTTTGAAACTGGGTACCGTGGCGAGATGTTAACTTCCTCGCTTAGTATAAGGAGGTCATGGATTCGATCCCGATCCTGACGCCTGCTGTAAATGTGGAGTTTGCGGTGTCTCTCTCTCCCCGTGGTCGCGTGGAATTTTCTCTGTTTTTTTTCACCTCCACATTGAGAATCAAAATCACACGTTTTAGAGTTACAGTATTCGGCTGCTACTATAAATGTCCACATTATGATCAAGTCCGCTTTTTAGCTATCGTTTGTGAAAGCCTGGTCACTTCTGAAAAACAGCTGTACTCTATATCTCAATGGGGCTTACTTGGTATAATATTAAATAGTTCTAGTATATTATAACACCGGTTACCGGATGTAACCCGGTTACCGGTTCACAACCAGTTACCGAATAACACTGCACTATAACCGGTATTGACCAAAACATACCAATACTGTACCTATGTATGTTGAACTTCTTTCAAACAGCACGTTGTCAACTGCTAATCGGAGGTATGGGGTAAGGGCAACAAACTAAATAAACTATAATACAGAGTTTTTTTTGGGTTAGATCGCGTAAATATTCATGTGTCGTTAAACCCGCCACTACCCGATAGAGCCAAATAGTAAGGTGTATCGCGTAAACAGAACATGCTAATTCGTTACTAGTGTAGTGACTGTGAATGTTATTGTGTGGTGCCAGGCTTGCGAAGCCATGGTGGATAATATGTTGTCATTATGTGCAATCCGGTTACTGGGCGTAGTACCAGCCCTAGCGAGGCTTGGGTGAGCGCTGGTCAGCGTGGAGGCACCACATACAGTGTGCGGTGCAGGTTCCCGTTGAGGGAGCGAGAGGGAGTGTCAGCCAGCCAGGGTTACGTTGGGGCATGATACGCTGGTTGACCTGCCGACACATGACCAGATGATATTGGAAGGGGGCCACCGGTGGACGGGGGCCGCTGGGTGGTCACGTGGTCTAAAGGAGCTCTCGGGAGCCTTCGGGAAAGAGCTCGAGAGATCTAGAAGGTGGGCGGGGCGAGGGGCGGATCCAGCCCCAGCCCAGGCCGATATAACGGGGGCCCCGTGAGGGGCTCGGGGTTCTTGGGGTTGTTGGTGACGAAGATCCACGTCGGCTTGAAGAAGCCTCTAGCCACGCGGTCTGGGACCCAGCTTGTGGTCCGGACTGGGATAGCGAACCGTGTCTAGTTCTGCCGTAGCGTGGTTAGATGGGTGTTCAACACCCAAGTGTAGGTTATGTTATGTTGTGTGTTCAGTTGGTGAAATAAATAGTGTTGCTCCCAAGACAACGTCTTCGACTCAGTTGGACTCACTACACTAGTACAGCACACCGGTGTGTTGGAGACCTGTATTATGGATGATATTGGTCGCGAAAGCATACGTGATGATTGTTTTTTACCCTCTTATCTGGCAACAAAACTGACACCTTTTTTACGATGAGTCATGTTTGCATAGACCACAATACCTGCAGTCATAATGCATAAAAAAAACATAACTTTGATAATGTATGCACTGTCCTTGAAGTTGATTGGTCCACACCCGAGACAGCTTTCCTTAGAGCCTAGTCTCACATGGGTTGGACCAAATGACGCCAAAAGGCGCACAACTCAAAGACAATGCACCATCAGAGTATGAGAGCTCGGGGTAAGCATTTACACCATTGGTACCTCATTTGCCAGTAAAAAATATAATCGTTTTTTACCCTCTTATCTGGCAACAAAACTGACACCTTTTTTACGAGGAGTCATGTTTGCATAGACCACAATACCTGCAGTCATAATGCAAAAAAAAACATAACTCTGATAATGTATGCGCTGTCCTTGAAGTTGATTGGTCCACACCCGAGACAGCTTTCCTTAGAGCCTAGTCTCATGGGTTGGACCAGATGACGCCAAAAGGCGCACAACTCAAAGACAATGCACCATCAGAGTATGAGAGCTCGGGGTAAGCATTTACACCATTGGTACCTCATTTGCCAGTAAAAAATATAATAGTTTTTTTACCCTCTTATCTGGCAACAAAACTGACACCTTTTTTACGAGGAGTCATGTTTGCATAGACCACAATACCTGCAGTCATAATGCAAAAAAAACATAACTCTGATAATGTATGCGCTGTCCTTGAAGTTGATTGGTCCACACCCGAGACAGCTTTCCTTAGAGCCTAGTCTCATGGGTTGGACCAGATGACGCCTAAAGGCGCACAACTCAAAGACAATGCACCATCAGAGTATGAGATCTCGGGGTAAGCATTTACACCATTGGTACCTCATTTGCCAGTAAAAAATATAATAGTTTTTTTACCCTCTTATCTGGCAACAAAACTGACACCTTTTTTACGAGGAGTCATGTTTGCATAGACCACAATACCTGCAGTCATAATGCAAAAAAAAACATAACTCTGATAATGTATGTGCTGTCCTTGAAGTTGATTGGTCCACACCCGAGACAGCTTTCCTTAGAGCCTAGTCTCATGGGTTGGACCAGATGACGCCAAAAGGCGCACAACTCAAAGACAATGCACCATCAGAGTATGAGAGCTCGGGGTAAGCATCTACACCATTGGTACCCCTGGCAAATGAGGTACCAATGGTGTAAATGCTTACCCGAACACTCATACTCTGATGGTGCATTGTCATTGAGTTGTGCGCCTTTTGGTGTCATCTGGTCCAACCCATGAGACTAGGCTCTAAGGAAAGCTGTCTCGGGTGTGGACCAATCAACTTCAAGGACAGCGCATACATTATCAGAGTTATGTTTTTTGTTTGCATTATGACTGCAGGTATTGTGGTCTATGCAAACATGACTCCTTGTAAAAAAGGTGTCAGTTTTGTTGCCAGATAAGAGGGTAAAAAAACAATTATATTTTTTACTGGCAAATGAGGTACCAATGGTGTGAAAGCATACGTGTTAAACTATAAGTTATTCGGGGATTATACTCCAACGAGGTCTCGGAGATATTCGGATCGCCTTCTGCTCAGTATTCCGAGGTCAAGGCTCTGGTCTTGCTGGGGTGATCGGGATTTTGCCAGCACAGTCCCCATGAATTGGAACAACGCTTTGTGCCTTTACTTATGTAATGTAGCTCTCAGAGGCACCGTCTTGTTCTTGATGTATATTTATTACGAATAAAGTCCGCTGACAACTTAACGAGTAACTGTGAGTGACTAGACTTGGGTAATTATACAACTCTATTCTGAGACAACGTAACTCCAGCCTTTCAAGACTCCACGGTGCCGACTCCAGGATGTTGAGGAAGACCCGTTCCAAGGTGGCGACGGCGACGATGATTCCCCACAACAGCCACGAGGTCCGGTTCGCGCCGGCTCTTATCCCTCTCATGACCCGGCCACGCCCCTATTCCCGAACTCTCTCTCACCGCACCTGGCCCTGTCGATCTCTGCTCTTATTACACTTTACGGCCGTTGGGTCCCATGCTTCCCCTCACGCGACCCTGTCAATGCTTGT
The DNA here is from genome assembly GCF_015708825.2 of Lethenteron reissneri. Taxonomy (NCBI): domain Eukaryota; kingdom Metazoa; phylum Chordata; class Hyperoartia; order Petromyzontiformes; family Petromyzontidae; genus Lethenteron; species Lethenteron reissneri. The sequence goes on from NC_083822.1 coordinate 1,480,041, forward strand.
CCCATCAATCATCATTTGCAACCACTTACAGTGAGGGGAAAAAAAGTATTTGATCCCCTGCTGAATTTGTACGTTTTCCCACTGACAAAGAAATGATCAGTCTATAATTTTAATGGTAGGTTTATTTGAACAGTGAGAGACAGAATAACAACAACAACAAAATCCAGAAAAACGCATGTAAAAAATGTTAATAGCAATAATTATGGGTGTGTTTCGTACAGGCATTCCAATTCTACTAACCAAAAAAACATACACCTATATCATTTTTCACAATACAAAAGTAGCATAGAACATGAACACGATTGAATAATAATTTTAAACTAAAATGTTCGGGTAGCCAGTGTTGTAGTAACTACATTATCAGCTATGCGGGCGCGGCAATCGGTCAGGTGGGGCCCCAATATTTGATTCATGTCGCACAGCTCGCACCTCGGCGATATAACGCGCCTCATCTTGCCTACTCACATCGTTATATAAGTGTTGTTCTTATACACTGTTGTTGAAAACAAATCTCATGGTGCTTGTCAAGGCCCCCCCCCCCAACTTGTAGCTTTGGCCAACGGGTGCGGGGAGAGGGCAAGTCACCCCCTGTCTACCCCACGCCAAGTTACAACTACTGCAGGAAACTCACCAAACGTTCACCTGCATGTCGGAATGCCTGCAGGGGTGATGCTGCACTGCAGGGACACCGTGATGCTGTCGTGGATGGACGACGATGATGACGAGGACGCAGCCTCCCATGCCGGTCGGCTTCTTTTTTGACGATCTCGAATGACGTTTCGTTGACGCGCAAAATTCGATTTCGTCAGACTACATCGCTTTTCGTCAATTAACAGAGTACATCGCTTTTCGTCAATCGAAAAGCGATGTAATCTGTCAATTTGCGTTCACGGAAAAATGTCGTGAAAACCGAACATCCGCAAATCGACGGATACCACCCATGTGTGTAAACAGGGTGCTTAAAATGAAAAGTGTATGGGGCTATCGATTTTAATGAACGGATACATTGTAACATGATAACAAATGTATGTTAATGGCTTCGAAAAGTCAAAGAGTCTCCACTTGTTCGCCGAGTGGTATCCAGAGCCCGAAGGCAGCACTTTTCTCGTGGTATTGTTGCAAATTCTCATAAGTGTTAAAACATTTTTGAAGCACCCTCTATTTTTAATGCCAGTGCGACTTGTCTCGGGTTTCTTTTGCGAGGTGTTTGTACACCACAGCCAACGCAGCACCACCAGATATTTAATACGTGATCGTGTCATTTGACCTCCTTTGCCAGTACCAAAATATAAGAATAGGAGTTTTCCCCTTTTTTCTGGCAACAAAACTGAAACCTTTTTACCAGGAATCATGTCTGCATTAACCCCAATACTTGGTCAGAATTCAAACAAAAAACACTAATAATATATGCATTGTCCTTGAAACTGATTGGTCCACACTGGACAGCTTTCTTTTGAGCCTCGTCTCAAACGGTGCTCGACCAGAGGACGCCAAATGGCGTACATCTCAAAGACTATGCACTATCAAAGTAATGAGGCCTCGGGGTAAGCATCTACATCATTTGACCTCCTTTGTCAGTACCAAAATATAAGAATATGGTTTTCCCCCTTTTTTCTGGCAACAAAACTGAAACTTTTTACGAAGAATCATGTCTGCATTAACCACAACACTTGTGGTCAAAATGCACCGTTTGAGACGAGGCTCAAAAAAAAGCTGTCTCTGCTGTGGACTATTCAGTTTCAAGGACAATGCATATATTATCAGTGTTTTTTTGTTTTCATTCGGACCACAAGTATTGTGGTTAATGCCGACAAGATTCCTCGTAAAAAGGTTTCAGTTTTGTTGCCAGAAAAAAGGGGAAAAGCCCTATTCTTATACGTGATCGTGGTTTATCTGATATCGTCAATAACTGTGGCCTTTAAAAAGATGCGACATTTTGGACAATGTCCCTTTCTATATTACCTTTAGGTGTGCCAACGAGGTGCCACGAAGGAACATTGCCGGACTCTCAATTATCCACACTACCGACAGGGAGGACGGCCGTGGATAATTCAAAATTGTGGATAATCCAAAAATATGTATTTCCCGTGGATTGCTATACCAAAAACCACTAATATTGATATAAATTATGTTTAAGTTAAGAAAATGTAGTTGGTTAAAATAAAAATGTGTGGTAAAGAATCGACCAATCGGTAATGCTCGTACTCAGTGATAACTTTCCTGCTCCCGCGCAGAAGACTGGACCCACTAAGTGGACAACAGCAGAGCCACGCCAATCAACATCAAACTCCACCCACTGTTGTAAAGATCTGCAACTACTGTACTGTAGAGGCAATCACGTGGATTTGGGATTAACCGGAGCAGATATTTGCTCGGTTTAAGCAACGTGACTTATAATGAACATATCCAAGAAGAGCAAGGTGTAAATGTTTTGAGATTATTCATTTGGGATAAAAATGCCAGGTGCGCGGATAATCGACAGTCTCCCGGATTATATATTTTACATATGAAGCACTACGTAGTCAGGCCATTGCCTATAAGTATCCGGCGTGTAATTTAGGTGAGTACGGCCGCAGTATTAACCAGGGTGGCCGCCGCCACTGCCGGGTTCGAACATACGAACTTCTCGCAGCTCGCGGAGTGATCGTTGCCCACATGCAGGGGACTTTTTTTTTTCAAACACGGAGGCCAGAAATGACGAACGCGGGAGGGGAAACATTGCGCAGGTCTAAAACCACAGCAATATTTCTAAGCCTGTTTTGTAAAATGGAAAATATTTTATTTTTGTTAATTGTTTCTATTGAGTCAATCACGGGGGGGGGGGGGGTACAACTTCCGTGACAGGTGAGCGGTGCATAGCGGGATAGGCGGCTCGAGCAGACAACCAACGCGGACGTGTAGGACCGTAGCGTTAGGCGGTACGTGGTGTTTCAGATCCCTTTTCTTCAGGGAAGGGGGAAGGAAGGGGGAAAGAGGGGGAGTCAGTCTCATTTCCAGTTCAGTCGAGTAAACTCGGGATCTCTGGAGTTGCATTCACGAAGGGGCCCCAGATCTGGGCAAACTCCCCTTCTATATTCCTCACTTCCAGACTCAGGTGTTCTAAAGCTGCTGGGGCGAGTAGGGAGTTGTGCCATATAGGCCGCTGTCGGTAGCCTAAAAGAGGCCTAGAAATAGGGTTTCGTTCCACCAAGTGGGGCACTACCTACTTTTTTAATATTTAACATCAGAAATATATAGAGATTCCTTAGGAAAAAGTTCTCCGCACACAACCTTGCAGTTTTTGAGAAAAATGATGCTAAAGGTGCCCATTTTGAAAAAAGGGAAACCATAGGGAATTTTGCACTTTTAAACCTGTTTATCATATAAACCCAAAAATGCAGAATTACCACTTGAAGTACAAAATAAACCAGTTTGAAATGTGTGATATACCTGAAGTTGCTATCTATGCACAGTAAACATAATGTAGTGGTGATACACGCTGGGATTAGGGATCGTATGCCAGCGCGTAATGATTGGCTGTGTATGTGGTGACGCGCGCTGACGATGGAGGATCAGGGGTCAGCGCGGGGTCGTGGGTTACGGGGTGCTGATTGGCTGTGTGCCGGTGACGCGCTGAGAGGGAGTGATCAGGTGACAGCGCGGTGTGATTGGTCGAGTAGTGTTAACACGCGCTGGGGGAAAACGGATCGTAGAGAGAGCGCGTCGTGATTGGTTAACTAAGGAGCGATGCTCACGTAGACATCCGCATCAGCTCCGTCTCCCGTGAGCAGGGGCTATAAAAGGGGATGCACACAGGCGTAAGGGCAGTATGTAACCAGCGAAGAATGAAGACGGGGATCGAAGAGATAGGGCCCTGCGGTACCTAGTCCCGCTGTCCTAACGGGACCGGGACTCTGTGTAACCCAGAGGCGAGTGTATTGTGTGTAGCCATAGGCATAGGGTCTACACGAGCCGAATGCATTGTGTGTAGCCAGAGGCATAGGGTCTACACGAGTCAAGTGTATTGTGTGTAGCCAGAGGCATAGGGTCTACACAAGTCAAGTGTATTGTGTGTAGCCAGAGGCATAGAGTCTACACGAGTTAAGTGGAGTGTATAGTACAAAGAATAGAGACCACACGTTGTATTGTGACACGTCAAGATTTAATAAAAGTGTGTTACCCGTCAAGAAGTTCCTGCCGTCATTTCCAATACTTCAACTGGCGTCAGAAGTAAAACGGTCTTCCAAGCATGGATACAAGGAAGACCCGTCGGACCCACGGGATTGACCGCGGGGACAACCTTGACGACTCGGGCCAGCTGGCATCGGGGGGTGAGGACGAGGAATTGCCCACGCTGCAGGATCCGCCGACGGCGCCGGACGAGCGACGGGGGACCGACGCCGTGCTCCGCGAGGCGCACTCCCGTCTGGCGGAGCTGCTGCTCGCCGCCGCATCCATCCTGGCGGAGATCAGCTCGTCGGGAGGAGCGGGGACGGCGGCGGACATTCTACAGGGTCGCCCCGCAGATTCCCGCCAAAATGACTTGGCGATTCCCGCCATTTCATCTGCGCCGACTTTTGGCGGGAACGGCCATCACCACGTGGCAGCGGTTCTCCAAGCGCGCCCGCTTACGTCACCAACGCGCGCTGCGGACCGCCATCAAACACCCGCCACTGGGGCCGCCATCTTACACACCGACGGGGCGGCGGAGAGGAACCACGAGGCGGAGGACGACTTCATCTTTCAACAGCGCCTTCCCACGTTGTCAGCCTTCAAGGCGGAAGGCGGGGACTGGGGCCAATTTCAGCGCAGGTTTTTGGCGCATCAGGAGATGTCCGCCTGGTCCGACGCTACGGCACTGCGGGCACTGCCTGCCATGCTGGACGACAACGCGCTCACGGCCTTCACGTCCGCACGCAGGTCGGACCGCTCCTCGCTCAAGGATGCGCTGGCTCTCATGGCCAAGGTCTACGGTCCTCCCTCGGCGTGTCGCCATCATTTTTATGCAAGACGGAAGGCGGACACGGAGACCGTGCTCGCCTATCGCACGGCGTTGCTGGCTCTCGCCGACGCCGCGTTCCCTCGTATGGACGAGGAGGGCCAAGATGCGATGGTTTTGGAGCAGCTGCTCAAGTTGGCGCAGGACCTGGGGGTCCCCATCAACACGGCCGACGAGACCGATATTTCTTCCTTACGGGTCGCTACGAGTATACAAGCGCACGAGGTCCTTCAACGTAAACAGGGGGTCGTCTGCAACGCTGCCGTGGCCTCAGCTCCGGGCCCGGTAGTCACCGTACCCCAAGTCGTCAGCCCACGAGAGGAGGCGTTCATCGCGGGACGACCGGGGGACTGGAGGTCGGGGGGTCGTTCGCCTCTGCGATCGGCCCGCAAGCTGGAGCAACCGAGATCTCCGACGACTGTCATCACGTGTTATAACTGCGGCCTCCGGGGCCACGTGGCCTCCGGTTGCCGCGCCCCACGTCAGCGCGCCATGGGACCTCGGCTGGACGACGAACAAGGCCCCAAGTCATCCCTACAAACCCCGGCAAGTCGCGGCACCTCACATGCTCGGCCCGCACAATCGACACGCATGGGCCGTCGCGTTGCGGCGGAGGAGGGCCGAGTAGGGTTCGGGGATTCGGTTCGGCGAGGGGGGTTCGGCCGGGACCGGGGAGACATTAAATGGTCGGAGTTGGGGCACAGAATGGTGGCTGCCTCAGCGGGTTCATCCGTCATTACGGGATCTATTGATGGGGTCGAGGTCAGGGTGTTAGTGGACACGGGGGCATCGGCGACTATTATATCGGACCTCATTGATAACATTCTCCCTGTACAATGTCGTCCGCTACTTCCGGTGGATGTGCCATTTTACGCCGCTAACGGGGGATCATTGGGCATTATCGGTCAGATTAGGGCGTCCATTTGCATTGGAGATATCAAATTGTCGGGACCCGTTTTCGTTTCGTCCTCCCTGGCGGTTCCTTGTCTATTGGGCACTGATTTTTTGGCTAAAATGCCCATCAAAATTCTCATTGATCAGCGTTGCATTGAACTACCATCGGGTGGCCGTATTTCTTTTTTGACGAACCCTACTGAAATTCGGACGGCGTGCGCTACGATACAAGCGTTAGCAACACAGACCGTGCACGTGCCCCCGGGTTCACAAATGTTAATTCCCCTCCGGTTGCGGAAACCATGGGTGAGGGAGGCCTCGGAACAAGGCATGCTTTTGGTTCCTTCTAATAGGGCTGTTGGAGGTCTCGATTTGTCAGTGGCTCACACTTTGGTTGGGGCTGACAGGGATTTGTTTGTGATGGTTTTAAACGCTGGGTCGCGGCCGGCCGTCATTCAGCAGGGCACCGTGCTAGCTCACGCGGCGCGGGTCCCTGCGGAAGAGCGGCTGGTTGCGCAGGCTGATTCGAGCCCCACGCAAAACGTTAAACCAAAGGAGGACCTCGAATGGGTCGATTCGCTGTGCGCGGACTCTGACGATTTGTCAGCGGTACAGTTGGGTGCGCTGCGCGGCTTGCTGATTGAATTTTCGGATGTCTTCAGTAAACATAAGTATGACATTGGCTGCACGGACCTGTTACGCCACCACATTGAAACGGGCGATGCGGCACCGGTCAGGCTAAATCCCTTCCGACTGAGTCCTGCTGAGAAGGAACTTGTTCAGTCGGCCGTTAACGATATGCTAGAAGCCGACATTATTTCGCCTTCTTCCAGTCCTTGGGGAGCACCTATTGTGCTCGTTAAAAAGCAGGACGGGTCCTTGCGATTTTGCGTCGATTTCCGTCGCCTGAATAAGATCTCTGTGGCCGACGCGTATCCGCTCCCCAGGATGGACGAGTCCCTCGATGCATTGTCTGGTGCGCGGTACTTTTCGACTCTTGATTTATTATCTGGATTCTGGCAGTTGCCACTCGACGAAGAGTCTAAACCTAAGACTGCATTTCGGACTCCAGGGGGCCTGTTTCAGTTTAACCGGTTACCCATGGGACTTCACTCCTCTCCTGCGACATTTCAGCGCCTTATGGAGTTGGTTTTGTCGGGCTTGCAATGGGATACGTGCCTGATTTACCTTGACGATGTCATTGTTTTCAGTAAAACGTTTGAAGAACACCTCCAGCGATTGAGAGGGGTGTTCTTGCGAATGCGATCGGCTAAATTAAAGTTTAAACCGGCCAAATGCCACCTTTTTCGCAAATCCGTTAGATACTTGGGTCACATTGTCGACTCTTCGGGGATTTCTACCGATCCTGCGAAGACGGACTGTGTCAGTTCATGGCCGACGCCCACGTCAGTTTCGGACGTGCGCAGTTTCATCGGTTTTGCTTCTTATTATCGCCGATTCGTTGAGCACTTCGCCACCATTGCAAAACCCTTGCACGCTCTAACGGCGAAAGGAGTGAAGTTCCGATGGGGACCGGAGGAGGAGGCTGCATTCTGCTCCCTCCGGGACGCCTTGGTAGGTGCCCCACCCTTGCGCTATCCTGACTTTGCGAGTCCCTTCTTGCTAGACACGGATGCTAGCAACACGGGCATTGGGGGGGTGCTGTCCCAAGTCGTTGGGGGGGTCGAACGGGTGGTCGCCTATGGTAGCAGGGTGTTGTCGCCGGCAGAGCAGCGCTACTGCGTCACCCGTCGCGAGCTGCTTGCCATTGTTTTTTTCGTACAACAATTCAGACCATATCTCTATGGTCATCACTTTACGGTCCGGACGGACCATGCGGCGCTCCAGTATTCATTGCGGGTCGCCCAGCCCTCGGGCCAATTGTCACGGTGGTTCGAAGTCCTCCAGGACTATCAGTTCACGACTACATACCGGAAGGGGTTGCGACATACAAATGCCGATGCTCTGTCGCGATTGTTGCCTTGTCACAAATGTGCGTGCTTATCGGGATCGGCGCGCTGTAAACCGCCAGTTACGGAAGGTATGGGGGCGTTGGTTGCGACCGCGGGCACACCAATTGGGGATGTTCCTGCTACCCCAGGGGGTCAGGACTCGCTGCTCTCATTGTCGCTGATTGAGTGGGGCCGTCTCCAAATGGCGGACAGCTCCCTGTTAGCATTGCGCCGCAGGACGGGGGGTTCCGAAGGTGACCATGAACAAACTGGCTCCTACGTACTTAAGCAAGGCCTGTTAATGAGATGGGACAGTTTGTCCCGGCGGCACGCGATTGTGGTGCCTTCTGCTGTGAGGGGGAAAGTTGTCTTGGCCGCACACGAACGCCTCTTGCATTTGGGAGTTAACAAAACGCTTGCCCTGCTTCAGCGTGACTATTATTGGCCGGGAATGGGGAGTGACGGTGGTGAATATTCTAAAGGGTTGTGTTGAGTGCGCCAGACGGAAACCACCGCCTGTGGCAGCGAATCCACCGCTGCAATCTATTCAGGTCTCGCGCACTAACGAGCTCGTTGCACTCGATATTCTGGGGCCTTTTCCAGTCACGCCTAGAGGTAATAAGTACCTGTTGGTGGGGGTCGAATATTTTACCCGGTGGCCTATGGCGTGGCCACTCGCCAACCAGTCGGCGGCGGCTGTGACGGACGCCTTTGTCCAGGGCTACGTCCAGGGCTACGTCCTGGACTAGGGGGCTCCCGAACGCTTGCTGACCGACCAAGGGAAAACATTTTCGAGTAAATTACTGCAAGAGGTGTGCGACCTGTTGGGTACTAAGAAGGTGCGTACCTCCCCGTACCACCCGCAGACGGACGGGATGGTGGAGAGACTCCACAGGACATTGACTTCTATGCTGTGCCAGCAGGTGTGTGAGGCACATGTTGATTGGGACCTGCAGGTCCCTGGGGTCCTCGCCGCGTATAGAATGGCCCCCCATGCAGCTACGGGATTTTCCCCGTTCTATCTGATGTACGGTCGGGAGGCCGACCCGCCCATGGAAACGCAGCTGGGCCTGCCCGCACCACGAACTAATTCAAAATTGGCAGAGCATATTAAATTTAATATTCATAAGCTGACAGAGGCGAGGGAGGCCGCACGGCTTAATTTGTGGGCTCGCCAAATTGCAAACGAGCGGTTGCGTGCACGAAAGGTGTCCGTGCACAACTGGGAACCAGGTGACAGGGCCTGGCTGCATTGCCCTCAGGCACCTTTGGCTACGTCGCCTAAATTGTTGAAGCCATGGCGGGGACCCGTGGAGGTCGTGCGGGTTGCACGCCCACAGTGCGTTCAGATAAAATGGGGAAAACGCCGTTGGTACGTCCACCCCTCCCGACTGAAACCGTTCTCGCCTCCACATGGCCTCCCCTTGTGTCGTGAGGGCCGAGCATGTGACGTGACCGACGACCCTAAGGGGGAAATGTCTCCGCCTGATCCGCTCCCAGGTGTCTCGGAACTGACAGCTGCCGACCATCGGCGGCCGGATCTTCGCGGCGGGGCCGGTCCTTCCAGGCCCGATCCGCGCCGTCTAGAGCTGCCGGAGCCACCGGACGGTCGCCAGCGTCCCGTCCCATACGATGGACCGGCCAGACGGACTCGCGCTAGGTCGCGCTACTTTTTATGACCTACCACGTGAGGAGTCGAGGCAGCCGGAGCGCCTCGTCGCTGCGTTTAGTCACAGAGACACTTGGCGCGTTCGGTTTCTGGAGTTCGCTTTTATTGTGTTGTTCGTCGGGCTGTATATTGCTTCTTATTTAAGTGTTGTTGTTGTGTTGTCGTTGTTGCGTTACGGGGCACACTGGGGGGTGGGGTTCTTTTTTTTTTATTATTGCGTTGACGTTGGGTTGTGTTGTTGGTTAACAGCCGGGCCGGCTGCAAGCTATGTGGGAGGGGGTGATGTAGTGGTGATACGCGCTGGGATTAGGGATCGTATGCCAGCGCGTAATGATTGGCTGTGTATGTGGTGACGCGCGCTGACAGTGGAGGATCAGGGGTCAGCGCGGGGTCGTGGGTTACGGGGTGCTGATTGGCTGTGTGCCGGTGACGCGCTGAGAGGGAGTGATCAGGTGACAGCGCGGTGTGATTGGTGGAGTAGTGTTAACACACGCTGGGGGAAAACGGATCGTAGAGAGAGCGCGTCGTGATTGGTTAACTAAGGAGCGATGCTCACGTAGACGTCCGCATCAGCTCCATCTCCCGTGAGCAGGGGCTATAAAAGGGGATGCACACAGGCGTAAGGGCAGTATGTAACCAGCGAAGAATGAAGACGGGGATCGAAGAGATAGGGCCCTGCGGTACCTAGTCCCGCTGTCCTAACGGGACCGGGACTCTGTGTAACCCAGAGGCGAGTGTATTGTGTGTAGCCATAGGCATAGGGTCTACACGAGCCGAATGCATTGTGTGTAGCCAGAGGCATAGGGTCTACACGAGTCAAGTGTATTGTGTGTAGCCAGAGGCATAGGGTCTACACGAGTCAAGTGTATTGTGTGTAGCCAGAGGCATAGGGTCTACACGAGTCAAGTGTATTGTGTGTAGCCAGAGGCATAGAGTCTACACGAGTTAAGTGGAGTGTATAGTACAAAGAATAGAGACCACACGTTGTATTGTGACACGTCAAGATTTAATAAAAGTGTGTTACCCGTCAAGAAGTTCCTGCCGTCATTTCCAATACTTCAATAAGATTATCAAGAAAACTTCTGCTGTAGCATTAACATCCCAATTACTTCTCATTATGTTGTTCCAATTGAAAGGTAATATTTGAGGTAAAATCTGAATAACAAATATAATTAAGCCAAAATATAATATATAAAAAAGCACTTTCAAAATAACACGTTTAATGGTGAATTGTCAATTCGCATACATGAGCAGTAACTGCACTACATATTCACAGCAATGATTATTGTAAACAAGATTGAATTTTGATTGATTTATATGAAATATATATGTCCTATATTAATTTTATTATCATGTACACATCACTAAATATCAAGATCACTGTCCTCACTATCAGATTCACATGAAACAATATCCTCAGTTAATCTCACATTGTCACAATGAACACATTTATATAGGTCAGTGCAGGCCAGGTCAGCCTTGTGGCATGAGCACCTTCCACCTGTACAAGTACGAGACTTACACCCACAGTGGAGTGACCCCAAAATCTGTTGAGAAGCTGGATCTTTAGTCATCCATGATATGATGAGATCACCATCCTTGACAATCCATCCAAAGCCGTCTGGACTGGGAGCATTTATAAAAGGATCCAATGCTCTCCTGTGGATTGCAGCTAGGTAGTTAGCACGCTTGAAGTGCTCTGTAAGTGCATCTTTTGTTGGAGATAATGCCTGTTCGGAAGAGGCCTGGACACATAACCTATTGTATCTGGCCAAATTAACATCTGATACCTTTTCTCCATACAGCTCACACACAAAACGTTCTATGGTCACAAATGTGGTGCTGTCCATTTCAAATTGCCTCCCAAGAGCAACAAATGCACGGATGTACTCTGCATTTCCAGACACTATATTTAGTGGTTTCTCTTTTCCTTTCCCATAAAATGAACTAGTTGAGTCACAGCCAGTGAATGTGTGTAGTCCTATCAGTGCCTCTGTTAGTGAAGGACCCAAAGCAGAACCAATAGCCTGGAGATCTAACATTCTTTGCCTGTCTTTTGTTCCTGTCAGAAAGTACATCTTTGCTGAGGGAAGCTTAGCCATTATTGAAAGTGAAATGATAGCAACATCAGTGTCAGGACTCTGGATGATTATCTTATTATAAAGTTCACTCCAGGCATGTTTTGCATGAAGTAGGAGCCTCGTGTCAGCTTCTTCATGGTCACAAGTCAAAGATTCTACCTCTTTGACTAGACATAATGCCATCTTTAAGAGTGAGTTGATGACATTACATTTCTGTGTGCCACAAAAATAGCTATGTCTTTTCCAGCTGCTTGTAAAGGCACAGTTCTCCATGTCTCAAAGAGAAAGTCTGTCAAGGCTTTTTTATTTTCACCACTGGCTAGAAACTTGGTCCACTGACTTGGAGTCTTCTGCTTGATGCTGTATATTTGCAGTAATTGTTGTCCAGCAACAGCACATCTTGATCGTTCAGCATTTTTGATGCTCACTGCCGGGTAGTGATCAATGACAAAATCGACCCTTGGACAACTGAACTTTCTACCCATCTTAATCATAAGGTGAAGAAGATCATCAGCAAGCTCACCGAATGTGTCTGGTATATTCTTGAGACTCCTGATCAATGCCATGCCATCTATCAGTAGGGCACCATTATCACTAACAGTCTTGTTCACATGACAGTCCTTGTTCTTTGATTCTAAACAAGCTAGAAAAGCAGCCTTATTTGTTTTGGCTAATGAACCATCAGTGCTTGCTAGCGGGGATGAGATATTGCCAAGTGAATATGTCAGAATCTCTTTCAAGTTTACAGACAGGGATTGACTTATCACTAACAGTCGTGCAAAGAGTCTCCTGTCATTTTTTAGAATGACTTGATTTCCATCTTTTGCCTTGGATGATTTCTTCATTTGATCCCCAAACGTAGTGAGCTTCAAGGACTTTATTGGAGAGAAGAAGTCTGTTTTTGATGACTGGACTCGATCTTGGATGAAAAATTTCAGAGCTGTTTCACCTTTATCACAAGCACTTTGTATGTCATCTCTGACAGTCTTTGTAGCAACACCAGAGCTAATACATACAAGAGCTTCATGAGGCAGCAAGGGATTGATCATAGACTCAACCGCTGAAACCAAAGATATAACAGCAGCATTGTCTTTTGCAATTCTTGTTGCATCCAACTCTTTATGACCCCTCTCTTCATGTTGCATTCCAGCCATCATTTAACACTGCCTTGTGATTGCAGAACGTTCAGGATGAGACATTATCCATCGCTGGACGGCACCTCTGTTCAATGTTATCCCAGTTATGCTGCCTTTGGTCTTTGAATCACGGTTGCAGGTTTGTTCTATTGCTTGGTCACAAGCTATGGATGAGAACCTGTTAGCATCCTTACGCTGTACTGTCCAGTTTCCTTTTGCAGTAACTTCTTCATAGCAGTGTGGATGAGTCTTTGGAAGATTGATCATCTCGACCCAATATGCTGATAGGTACCTTGCATAATTTTGGTGGTCATATGCAAAATACCATGCCAGCATACGTCTCACTGTTGCTAAGTGAAGGCTCCAGTCAGAGCATTAGATAGGACATGTATATTTAAAGCCCTACCTTCTATAGAGAAATAATTTGATTATGGAATTATATTGCATTCACACGCAATATGTAAATGTAATTGGAGTGGCCCCACAGATTTGTGAACAAACATTTTTTTGTACCTACCTATATGTTTTTCAGTTTTGCTGAGAAATCTTGTGTAATCTCGATAGCAGGATTTGTGGTATCAGACCTCAATTGCAATGCAGTCTTGCCCACGAATGTGTGTCAGAATGCTCTCATCTGATTTTATTTGAGCTGCCTCACGAAGAAGTCCTATATTAAAGATATGAAGAATAAATTATAAACCCAGTTGGCAATATATTAACTTGCATAACATTCAATTCAAGTGAGTAAACATACCTGTGTTAATCGAGCTTGATCGCCGCTATCAGATGAAGCTGCGCTGCTTAAGTCCTCCTCCATGTTTCGATTTAAAGCTTTCGTGACTGCAGGGATTCATCTTCTTGGTTCTTTCGGTAAAGTCACGTAGAAGGGAAGTAATAAAATAATAAAAATAAAACATAATAAAACAATTCTCACGACGTTTCGGCCACAACGCAAGCAGCCGTCCTCAGGTGAAGAATGAGACAATGCCAAGCTAGGAGCTTATATATAAGCTGCGTTGGAGGTGGAAGAAAGAGCGCCTTAACAAAAGAATGTGCATATGAAGAGGAATTTAGCATATACATGGAAAATGCGTAGGAGGTGGGCGGGGGGGTTTCAAAGTCATATTATGCCCATGCATTATGCAGGATCAACAGCACCAAGGGGGGGTGCAGGGATTATCAGTAACAAAGGAAAGGAATGTTAATGATATGTAGCTGCAGTTACTCAACAACCACGTAGAAAACTAAAGTATAAACTACATAAAAAACTAAAGTATAAATTGCATAGCACCATCAGTATACTTACTATACTCTACACTAAGCTGAGTTACTAACAGCAAGTAATACATTACAATTCTACGTCGTAAAAATTATATAATATGCTTCCATCTAAACTTTATTCTATTGTATCACACGAGCATATACCGTACTATATACTGCCAACATTAAATGATATACTGTATTGCTGTAAACCAACCTATACCTTATACATTTAATATAACACTATGTATTATTCTACCCACCCTAATGTGTGTCGAAATGGTTTATTACGTCCTTCCAATGATTGCTAAGCCAGAATCCATCTTCTCGGTGGCAGATCACTGTTACAACTCAGTGGGCTCACATGATATTGACTTCTCCAAGACAGAGGTTCTCTGCAAGCCATCTGGCTATCATGAGAGATTCGTTCATGAGGCGATCCACATATACAAACACAGAGACAATTTTAACCGAGAAGATGGATTCTGGCTTAGCAATCATTGGAAGGACGTAATAAACCATTTCGACACACATTAGGGTGGGTAGAATAATACATAGTGTTATATTAAATGTATAAGGTATAGGTTGGTTTACAGCAATACAGTATATAATTTAATGTTGGCAGTATATAGTACGGTATATGCTCGTGTGATACAATAGAATAAAGTTTAGATGGAAGCATATTATATAATTTTTACGACGTAGAATTGTAATGTATTACTTGCTGTTAGTAACTCAGCTTAGTGTAGAGTATAGTAAGTATACTGATGGTGCTATGCAATTTATACTTTAGTTTTTTTATGTAGTTTATACTTTAGTTTTCTACGTGGTTGTTGAGTAACTGCAGCTACATATCATTAACATTCCTTTCCTTTGTTACTGCTAATCCCTGCACCCCCCCCCCCTTGGTGCTGTTGATCCTGCATAATGCATGGGCATAATGACTTTGAAACCCCCCCCCCCGCCCACCTCCTACGCATTTTCCATGTATATGCTAAATTCATCTTCATATGCACATTCTTTTGTTAAGGCGCTCTTTCTTCCACCTCCAACGCAGCTTATATATAAGCTCCTAGCTTGGCATTGTCTCATTCTTCACCTGAGGACGGCTGCTTGCGTTGTGGCCGAAACGTCGTGAGAATTGTTTTATTATGTTTTATTTTTATTATTTTATTACTTCCCTTCTACGTGACTTTACCGAAAGAACCAAGAAGATCCTCCTCCATGTTTACATGTGCGTAGTGATATTGGCCTGATTTTGGCTCTGACCTACTTACATTTTCGATGCTGATTGGTTGAAAATCTAGCTCAACAGTTTTTTATGTCTCAATACGCAGTCAATATAGTGCGCCAATAAATTACACTTTTCTCATTAACTGCAGGACAATGCGTGGAGAACTTTTTGCTTGAATACCTTTTATTAACGTTGAACATATTGAGCAAAAGAAAAAGTAGTGCCCCGTTTGTCGGAATGAAACTGAACGATACAGCTCACGTACAGCGGCCTAATAGGGTAAAATGGAAAATATTTCATCACACACGGGCGCAGTTATATATAAATCAGTTTCTTTGTTTTTATCTGAAATGTCATTCAAACATTTCGAAAATACTTTTTACCTTTTTATATATATATAAAAAACACAGACAGTGACGGGGTGAAAAGTTATTATAATCATTTAATCAAAGAAATGTTAAATACTACGTGTATAAAACAAAACAACAACGCTCGTGAGAAGTGTCAAAACAGGTTTGTAATAGAGCACTCGTTTAGCGGATACTCGTTTTGGTGTCGCACCACCACAAACGAGATGGACAGACACCGCGAAAACGTTGCTTCGGTATTCATGTCACCCCGCTGGACAGCAAAGGGGCACGCCGCGTCATGCAGAGGAGCTGCGGTGCAGCGTTTACCGTCGCTGTCCAAGAGCTTAAAGGGCTCAGCGCAACTCAAGAGTGGGTCAATGCCATCGCGGTAATACAGCGTCACGATAACAAAAAGACAAGTTTTACATGCGTCGCTGTGTTCCACGTTATTAACACGCGTGCTGGTGTATTCATCCACACACGCTGGCTTTCGAGATTACAGGAAAAGGCAACCCCCCTTTGTTAAAGATGTGAGGCTTCTGTGATCTTGATTTATAAAAAAAATCATAATTACAGTTCTAAAGCACCTTTTATGAATGCCTCAATGTGCCCTTATAGTAACTCACATAAAAGATCCGTAAGATGAAAGTTATACGCTTGACAGCTGGAGATAACGAGCAATGGCATACACCATCCCAAGCACACTCCGAAACTAAGCTAAACAACAGCCAGAATCCTATGAGAGGGCATTGAGTGGAGGCATGAGTGATAGCAAATCGAAGGCTAACACTGTTTCTATTGATCTCGTGCCATCTGGTTTCATCAGTGGATCCAAGTTCCACTGGACCAAACACGAACAACTCTGTGTGTCAGTAAGCCAGTCAGCGATGATCCTGGCTTCTTATAATCCTTCGGGAGGTAAAGCCACATTTAACAAACACGCGCGCGTAGGCATGTCTTTGTGATCCCAGTTCTAGGTAAAAAATAAAACTTCACTCGAAACCAATTTCAAACCAAATTGTTTTTATTAATTGGACCAAAGTGCAATTGATCCACTGCAATTGCCTGCTCACGCCCCCACTGCTGACGGAAGGACCTCACCGTGGGAGCTTGATAGCAACGTCTAAGCAGGTGTATTAGCCTACTCATGAATGTATAAATATAAATTAAAATTAATAAGATTAAATGTCAAGCAAACATATGCCCCTTTGCTGGACAATCGTTAATGGCATGCGTGGCTTTGTGGCTACACGGGGTTCGAGGTTGCTTCGTGCATACGTTCTGATTGTGCAACTTTTTGTTAAATTATTGAAAAAAGGAAAACTTTATTTCATGTTACAAATAACTTTTTTTTGCATTTAAGAATGCCTTTCCCTTTAGGTTAAGATGATTTCTGAATGTTTAGCTTTCATCATTATCATCAATCTGTCCAGAGAACACCTGCCTTGTCTTGGGCATTCTCTGGCGAGTGACGGCCATCAGGACTCGCGAACCGTGGCCTCCACCGTACAATGCGTCCCTATTACCCACACTGTGCGTGCCACACTCGTGACGGGTACACACTACCCGTGACGACAGCTGGACCTTACAATTCCATAAATATAGTTGGGGTTTGCATGCGTACATACATGCGTGAATACAATCGTTGGTGCGCATGCAGATGGAATAAATAAGCGTCTTTCACCATATGTTGAGGAGAAATTCCCACGCCTTCTCTGGTCCCGGTCTGAATGTTTACAATTGCCCCGTTCTGCGAGTCTGATTTGGACTTCCTCCTCAAGGACCTCGTTTACATGTTACAACTGCGACACACCTCCTGAACACATCGACTCGTGCGACTCGCCCTCAAAGCATGACCGATTGTGTCACTTGTAAAAAGGCCGGTCAAATTCGTGGACTCTGGCTTTAACAAACGCGATGGCTTCGGCATCAACGTTGTCTCGCATACACCGTGTGTTGACGACCCTTAGCATAATGATATGACCTTAATGTCTTAATAAAAAACAATTACCATTGTTGATTTAATGTTACACCAAGGATGAGCAAATACATGCCTGTACACAATAAAAACACAATCCAGAGTTGTTGTTTGGGTTTGATCATGTAAATGTGCCGTTAAACGCCAATTAGTAAGGTTTGTCACGTAAACAAAACATGCCAATTCGCTACTACGATAGCACGAACCGGTTGTGTTGGGAGAGTAAACCCACGACAACATTTACAATTCGAGTACCGTGACATTTGGTCGGTAACGACAACCACCATCAGGCGCCAGCCAGAATCGGAGAGAAATCCCACAACCCAAAAAAACCTCTAGAGTGGATAATATTTCTTACGAAAGTCTACGTCGTGAAACTGACAACAAAAACACGCCGAATGTTTTATTTTAAAATGTTAAACGACGGCAAACTAATTTGAATCGACATACGAATTGACCCAATGTGAATTGGGTCTTCACCATTGAAGATCGTCGTGCACCTACGGATTACATTTGAAGGGTTTCTGCACTCTCAAGCTTGAAACTTATTTCTTCACGATATCGAGAGCCGGTCACATTCCCCAAAAATAATATCGGACTATTCAAAAATAACCACGTGTAATTCAATGGCTTATTTCGGATCAATAGGAACCAGGAATTCTTTGAGTTTTTAGCCTAACAGTAATTTCCAGAAATCGTGGATAATTGGGGGTAACGTGCCACGCAACGTTACTTCTCTGTGGACGCCGGTCTGAAGACTCGTGGTGAAAGTCGCAGATGGTGGCAGATCATTGGAGGATCATGGGCGCGGTTAATGGGAGTTTCGCGGAAACCTATACAGCTCACACGGAGAGTAGGATTCGCGGGTAACAGCATCACGGACACGAGGATTTCTCCTGGATCTGTTAAGAGCCTGGGCAAGGTCACCCATTCACCCCCACTGTACATTATGGAACCCGCTGGCTGGTATTGCCAAATGTGTAAAGGACATGCAAATTTTTGCCCAAATTTACGGAGAAAATTCTTATTAAATTAGCTACTTAATGATTATATAATGAATTGTTATTACACTGGGTTTACCCAGCAAAGCCTCACTGACATTTTTCAAGACGGTCTTGTCACAGTTTTTGCAGGAGAGGTGGCGGGAGGTGGGGGAGGCAACGTTCCTGTGAATAATTTGCGGTGTCAATTTTAAATCTGGATCACACCGGCCGTCTGGAACGCTCTCCCTTCCGATATTAGGAAGCCCACTGGGAGCTATGCGCTCTCAAATCATCGAGATAGAAACCTCACTTCTTTAGAACTGCTTTTGTTTGTGTATAGTGTTGTCCTCACCCCGCACTTCCGATTAGTGCGGTTGGCTACGTACGGCGCGAAAGAAGTTCAACATCACACAAGGCAGGGCGTCTCTGGCGTTACGGACTCTCTCGCCGCACCGTGTTATTCCGCTGCCCGTCGCCGTGAGTGCAATGCCCCCCCCCCCCGCCATCAGAGACACGACGCTTTCCCACGCGAATGCAAGCCGCTCCCCCCACCCCATAGCGGAAGAACTCAAATTGAAAGAAAAAAAATCACACATTTCCAATAACAATCCGGTAAGAGCACGCCATACTAAATAATAATAGTAATAATCTTGCGGTGTATATATATTTTTTATCTGGACCACAACACCAGCCACACACGACAAACGGATTTGCCTCTTTTCGAACGACGTCGTGGGACTTTTTTCTTGATTAACGTCCGCTCCGAAGCAGACAGGGTGGGTTTTATCGGTGAATAACCCCCCACCACCGCCGGCAAGTATGAACCAGGGTCGAGATGATGTCCTGCCGGAGTCGAACCGCGAGCCTCCTGCAAACCCAGGGCGCGACGTTCCGGCAGCACCCTCCGCGGGCCATTGATAAAGTGATGAACTTGGTTTTTAGCCGGTTTAAGTTTTTTTTTTGTCGAATATATACACACGTATACAATGTGCCTTAGTTTGGTAATACATGCTTTGTTAACAACAACAATGCAATACGTAGTTCACATCGTTCGGTTAAGAGTATACACGAATACGGCCACACATGCGTACACACATGCCTGCACACATGCATGGGCAAAGTCAATACGTATGTAACGTGGTTAAGGGAGTGTGCGTAACATGATTCGTGGCTGTATGCAGATAGCCATGCGGTGAATATTCTCCCAATAAACAGCTGATGCTGCTGCAAGCCAACTGGATTTCAACCTCGGTCAGATTTGAAATCTGACTGCACTCCCCCACCCCCCATTTACATCCAACGATGTGATCCATGGGGCATTGTGGGAGACAGAGTTATTGAGTTATTGGCACGACAACGCGTGGCCGTCTTCGGAGCCATTGCTGGAAGGTGGCGCGACCGATGTAACGACGCACGAGGGCTGTTGCGCACTCGCCAGGCGGCCCGGATAAAGTGACGGTTCTCCTTGGACGACTCGGATTCTGCATCGTCTCATTTGTTACACGGAGCACACTAACGTTCAATTTTAACAAAAAAACATGACATCTTTTTCACGTCCTGCAGGATTAATCAATGGGACCTTTCTTGCCAGTATCAACATATGAGAATAGGTTTTAATCCTTTCTGGCAATAAGGCAGGATCCCTTGCAAGAGATTTCTGTTTGGTGTTTTAACATCTTCCTAAAACCTATTCTTATAGGATTCATCAATGTTGGAATCCCGTGGAGTTAATGGAGTCGCAGGGGCGAGCCCCGCTGCATTCCGTGACACGATCAGGACGCATGGAGACTCGTTCGATTCCCGCAGTGATGTTTTTAATGCCGCGTCCTTCGGCGACGCGCGAGGGGGGTTTGGCCTTGTCCGAGTGGTCGCGCCTTTCTCGGCGCTCGTGAGAGAACGGCGCTCCGTACAAAGCGAGCGGAGATCCGAGTTGCTTTCGTGAATACTGCCGCCGCCGCCACCCATCGTCGGTGGCTCCAGTTGGGTTCTTGGGTGCAATTATTTGGCCACAGGAGGGCGCCACCACCCTGCGAGTCGCGGAGACGAAGCCCGGCCGACAAAGCCATCGACGGGATGTGTCCCGAGAGAGGGGACCCGACACCTCTCCACAGGGGCCCGAGTCCCCGTTACCGCTGAGACCCCGTTACCACCGAGACGCCGTTACCACAGAGTTCCCGTTACCACCAAGTCCCTCCTTGCCGCGTCAGCTAACTTCACATTTTTGCCCAAGTGAGTGGCTAGGAGATGTCAACTACTTTGCCTGGCATACAGGTCGTACATTCGATCTTAACCCTGACGCCTGCTGTATTATTTGGCGTCTGCATGTTCTCTTTTGCGTGGTAGTGTGGGCCTTACCTGGTAAAAAAAATATAGTTTTAGATGTTTTTAGTTTTAGTTAAATGCATAAATCGTCGATTTTGCTTGCGGTCCAGATAATTGTGAACTGCGGGGAATTGAACGGACGTTGTTTACACAGGCCAATCCTAATAATAATTTGACGTTAATGTTTTAAAATAGTACAAACTATTATAAGGTACAATGCTTTATTTTACGAATTAAAAACTTTGCCAAAATGCGGACCCATTGTCGACTTCCTAGAACTGAACAGGCAGAGAAAGCACAGAACAGAGGCGCCCCACACTCCTGAGAGGGCATGGTCACAAGAGTCAGCCGGGCTGCTATAGAGGGACACCAGACAGGGCTGGACTGATGGGCAGTATGGGCCCCTCTCTCAAACCCTCACTCCCTCAGGGTGGACACGAACGGCAGAGCAGACCACAAACGTTTCAGGTTGCTGTCCCAGCAAACAAAACTGCTCTGTTGGAGAATATTTTCCACAGCATGGCATCAAATACACATTCCCTATACACACACATACCGAAGCATGTTGATAAAGGTTGACCAACTCTACAAATGGCGGAAATCAATTAAAAGATTTTCCCCTCCCCGTAATAATGAATTGTTGATATCAGTCTTGATTTGAAGCTTTCGTGACTGCAGGAATCCATACACTCTGGTATTTTCAGTAAAGTCACGTAGATAGTGACTTTACCGAAAAAAACAGTGTTGATATCAGCATGGCGAATGTTCAAGTGGGCCCCGCAATCTAGCACCGTGCGACGAGCGACCTTCACGTCCAAGAGATATAACCGTTCGTGTTTCTTAACGCCACGCGAGTTTTGCAAGTTTTGCATCATCGTTCTAAGACGCGAAGAGGCGTGCATCGTAGATGCGACGCCGGGTTCTGTCGGCGGGGAGCGGTGGTGCAGCAGTTAGCGCGCCACGCTGTGAACCAGGCGATCAGAGTTCAATTCCCGCTCAGGGACACCGGTGACGATTACCTGAACCGGTCCTGGGCTTCCCCTAGGTCGACTCAGCGTCTCATGTGTACCTCCCTGGTGCGACGTGTAAACATCGCCACTGGGTAGACAAAAGGTGGCCGGGCGTGGTGCTGGCCACCCACCCCCTCGTGTGCTGTTCCGGCCTTCATAGCTGCTGCTCGCTAACAGCACTTTCCCCAACAGTTTGTTCAAAGGCTATACGAGGGATCTTTGTCTTTGTCGGTGGTGGGGACAACGCTCACAACCGAGTACGTGTTACAGCAGTTTTTCCTCTATAGCCATGGAAAGGCTTGATGCGACAACATGCATATCACCATCATCATTATTATTGAAACATTTATAAGTGCTTTCATTGTCAAATTCGGAGTGGGTAAAAAAGTATCTAGTGAAAGAAATGTAACTAGATTTGACCTTCACGCGCACACTGCAGAACGAAGCTCACGTTCAGAGGGTACATGCGAATTTGATTTGCCGTGAAAGAGCGGCGCTTTGTTGACTTCGCGTTCCGAGCACGGTTGGTGACGTGCTACGCAAAAGAAGTTCAACATCACACAAGGCTGCCAATGGGGGCCCGCACAGCGTCTCTGGCGTTACTCCCTCGCTCTCCGCACCGTGTTATTCCGCTGCCCGTCGCCGTGAGTGCAATGCCCTCCCTGACCCCCTTGACGCGCCCTCAGAGACACGACGCTCTCCCACACGAACGCAAGCCGCTCCCCCCCCATAGCAGAAGAACTGAAACTGGAAAAGATAATCACACATTTCATGGCCCAATAACAATCCGGCAAAAGCACACCACACTGACTAATAGTAAAAGCGAAACACGTCTAAGCTCTCACTGCACTTGCATTAAATTACATGATCGAGGTTCATGTTACCGGGGCTGTATAAATGATGGCGCGATCACTCTTTAAAGTCTACACGGATGGTTCTGTACTAAGCCACGGGCTGACTGCTGAGCCAAGTCGAGGCTTTTTCATTCTTGGCACGGTTCCCCATCGGAAGCCGCCCAAACACAGCTGGGCGGGCTCGGCAATTGACGGAGCGCCGCCTCTTTGTAAGCAGTCGCCGCACGACACGTGGTGGTGCTGCCGGAACGTCGCGCGGTACCCGGTGGCGCGCCGTGCTGCGTCGGGTGGATCCGACAAGAGCCCGGGCCCAATTGCTCCGCTGAACTTCCGCAGCGCCCGTTTCTGGAGATTTGTAACCATCGGGGAGGTGGCGGAGGAGAGCGGGTTATATTACAGGTAGCACTGTCCACATGAAGGTGACGAGTGTTGGTTCCATCGCTCTTTTACCCCACCACAACCGCCATCACCACCACCACCAGCACCACACTTTTTCCTCTGCAATATAATTTCCATCAGATCCACGCACATCAACACTGATCACTCTCCAGTTCCAGCCGTCGCTAAAATTCAAAACAAACGAAGCCGAAGACTTTCGAAACAAACCCAAGCCCAGGAACAAACGACCAGACTGCCGCCACTTCTCTGCACGGTCACAACAAAAACAACAATAAGGTGACAAGGAAAAGGCACGACTCGGATGACACAAACAGGAAGGCGGTGGAGGGGAAGCTGCAAGGCACCCAGCACACACACCCCACACACACCCCCCCAAACACACCCCAAAGACAAATATCCCCCGTGTAGCCATAACAGACTGTAGGGGCAAGTGCTGTTAGCGAGCACCTAGAAAGGCAGACAAGGCACACAAGGGGGTGCGTGGCCAGCACCACGCCCGGCTGCCTTTGTCTCCCCAGTGGCGATGGTTACACACCGCACCAGGTACTCATTTGAGGCTGAGTCGACCTAGGGGAGGCCAAGGACCGGTTCAGATCATCGTCACTGGCGTTGGCCGTGAGCGGGAATCAAACTCGGTTCGCCAGGTTCGTAGTGCAGCGCACTAACAGCTACACAACCGCGCCCCACACACATCCCCCCCACACAGGTCGGTGAACAGGTCCACGGCGAGTCAATATCGGCACCCCCCCCCACACACACCGCCCCCCTCACTCACAACCCATCGCTTTCGTAGCCCTCAAAACAATTTCAGATGGCGGCAGATGGAGTCTACCCGGTTAAGCCGTTTCAAACTCCTCAAAGCCTTGCGTCAAAACGTAAAAAAAAAATCGGTTCCTGAGCACTTTTTGAGTCGGATACAAACGGGCTGTCGGGACTTTGTTGTGTGGCTGTGTGGCGTGGGCTCACAAGGGAAGGCACGGCATCCACAGCCGCCCCCACTCAACCCCACGCTGCCGTGGCGAGTGAGAGCAGAGAGCGAGAGCTGCTCTGAGCAACGAGCGCTCTGCATAGAGGTGCCGGGCGCACAGCAGCTCCGTGGCTCGATGCCTCGGTGTGGCCGAGTGAACAGAATCCCAACGGGAGGCCGCAAACTCAAAGACGTTGGGGGCCCAGCCCAGCCCGGACGTTGTCACCCCGGTTGCCAGATGCCCCTGGCGGTCTAGAACACAACCAGCTCGCGCGCACAGGACGGGGGTGGCGATTGATCTACAACGGCAGCAGCGAAGCCAGACAGATGATGAAGAAGTTTTTACTCCACAAATGTCACACCGGTGCAACGGACGCACGAGGAACGGGCAACTTCGCGAGACGCGATCCCGAGAAAAAAGATGACACGAGAGTAGTTTACACGTTTTCGTGGTAAGTGCTTAACGATGACGATGATGAACAAGCAGCAATTTTTCCCACACTGCTTTTTAAATTTCCTAAAAGCGCCTCTGTACATTACCTCATTTGCATACTTTCTGCTGCAGACATCAGCCCTTTGTTTTCCCTCAGATCAGAATTAATTAGCCTGCGCGCCATCTCGACGGGAATATGTGCCGGGAAAATGACGCGATAAGTCCCTCTATGTACAGGAAAGGGGGTGGTGGTATTGTGTTCTGCCGACCGAGATAACTTCAAAACACCATTGTGCAGACACACAGCAGCACCTAGGAGCGAGCAGAATCGGTGCATGCGAGTTGAATACACAAACACCAGAGTTCAAAAGGTGCGCCCACAAAATCGCGAGCATATATATATATATATGGCACTGCTGCTCACCAAAAATTAACAGTCTTCTGCAGTCTTCTGCTTGTTGTTTTGATTCCTTTGTTTCCGTTCTTTTTGATGTTGTCGTCGTCGTTGCAGAAACAACGTTCGGCGGGCGGGCAGATTCGCGAACCAACCGTGATTCCAGCGTAGGGAAATCGGCCGCGGAGTGAGAGCGTTTGGGGGCCGCCTGGTACACATTGCATATTTTTGCTTCCGAAGCAGAGCATTACAAAAAGTTTCATACGGAGGCTTCTTTACAGTTGCAACAAAAATAAAAAAGCCTTTTCAACGAATATAAACGCGCTTCAACAATTTAAACACTCGGCTCCCAGTAAAAAATTATTTTTTTTTGCTAAGGCAGTGAACGGGTGGAGAATAACGGAGAAAATAAACTTCCCTCTAGCCGGGCGTGCGAGGAGGTTGCCGAGGTCCTTCACCATCTCAATCTACTGCAAGAGCAAAATTACGATCACAGGGGGGAAGATCCGCCGGCTCCACAGTCATGCAAACCCCCCCCCCCCCATGCAGCGCTCGCATCACACCGCCGCCAAAAGCGCTACCGAGAGCCGCGTGCGCATCACCGGGCAGAAGCTACTGGCGTATGCATTTCGTGACGCGGGAATTCGACGACGGGAAACAAACATTGTACTCGCGCGTGCGCGCGTGTGTGCGTGCGTGCGCGTGGTGAAAAAAACCAAGACCCCAGATAGAAGATACGACTTGTGCGGTAGAGGGGGGGAAGTGAGCGATGGGGGCGCCTCCCTCTGGTGCGTGCCTTGCGGTCGGGAGGCAGAACTGGCCACGAGCTGTACGTGCCCGGGGACGGCTCCGCCACGGAGCGGCGGGCGTGGCGCGACTCGGGACTCACAGCCTCCGCGAGCCGCGCTCCAGCAGCATCTGTGCGGACACCACAACACAGCAGCAGCACAGCGCCACTTTGTTATTCCGCTCGTGTGCCCAGTAGGGCCTCGTCGAGTCTCAACTCTTATTTTCTACGAGGATCCTGCCAAGCTTTCGCAGTCAGGGGCGATGCTGCCGAGGTATCCTATGATAGACTTTGTGGTAAGTGCTGTTTGCGGGCGGCACCTATGAAAGCCAGCACGGCACACGAGGGGGTGGGTTGCCAGCACACCCCCCCAAGCACCCCCCCCCCCGCACCCGGCCCCTCCAACCACCCTCCCGCGCCCGCCCCCCCAACCACCCCTCGGCACCCCCTGATCCGTGGATCAAACAAATCGTTTGAGACACGGCCAGCGTCCGGGAACAGAGCGGTTGACGCGAACACTGGTCGCAAGAGGTCACACGTTTGGCGCAAACGGACCTTCGCCGACTGTGCGTGACGAATGAATAAATATCCTGTGCTCTTTGCCCGTGTGTTTCATCATGTGGGGGTGGCGGGGACTGTAATGGGTGGGTGGCGACGCTAGATAATTGCTGCTAACACTGGGGGTTTTTCGTGCGTGTGGTAGGTGTTAACATTTGATTTTTATTACTTTATTCCAATTTGTATTTCTCCCGTTAAAAAACAAAATGTTCTTCAAGAGTGGGACATTTGTGGGGCTGAAACATCGCTCAAGGAGTGAGTCAATGGGAGAACGACGATTGTTTGAGGTGGTTTTCGCTTACCGAGCAACATTTTCGCGGAACGTATCTTACTCCTTATATTTTGACGGCATTTCGTGTGTTGCCGTTTTCACAACTCCTTCTACGGCACGCTCGGTGTTTTGCCATGCTTGCTGATTGCGTCACCATTGTAACTCGGCCGCGCTATATGCCGTTTTGTCATTTCCGGAACCCACGTCGCCCTTGCAAATGAGACTCCTCCTCTTCTACTCCACATAGCCTTACGTTCTCACCTGGGTTAAAAGACAACATCAACTTGAACCCTCTTCATATTCTTGGTTCTTTCGGTAAAGTCACGTAGAAGGGAAATACTAAAATAATAAATGTTTTTATATATATTTGGTTCTTTTATTACTTTATTATTTCCCTTCTACGTGACTTTACCGAAAGAACCAAGAATATGAATCCCTGCAGTCACGAAAGCTTTAAATCGAAATTTAACTTGAACCCTCTCAACCCTAACGCAATGCAATCTTCTCCCCCACAAGTGGGGCAGGCTGGAGGGGGGGTCACTCAGGCCCCCTCGGCCGCCTTCCCCCCCCACCCCAACTGCCACCTGCGTTCCACTGCCGCCATGCCTGGCGCCGTTACAGCCCCAGGGACGAGATTCCCGCGCAGGTGTCTCTGACTCTCGTGCCGAGGGGCTTTACAACAATTGTAAAATTGTACGCAAGATGATGGTGGTTGAGATATAGAGTGGGGGTCGTTATTAAACGTGGCGGTGTAGCTGTGGTGACGGTTAGGACAGGCGGGAGAGGTTAATGAGGGATGGGGTAGTGATAGGAGTTAGGATGGGGGTAGTGATTGGAGTAGGGGTAGTGATTGGAGTAGGGGTAGTAATAGAGGTAGTGATAGGGGTTGGGGTAGGCCTGGTCGTAGCTCGGGGGTAGGGAGTAGGATGATGATGCTGGGCTAGAGGAGAAGAGATGGAGGTTGTTTTAAGGGAGGAACAGAAGTAGGTTAGTGAAGGCGATTCTTGATTTCTCACAGCTTCGCGTTCGTAACATCTCTCATTTTTAACGGCTAACTTGCATTGGTTTTCCCGTCTCGTTCGCAGGCAAGGGGAGCGGTGCGAAGCCAGTAAGAGAAGTGATGCGACCTGCAGAGTGGCTGTGATTGAACTCAGTGTGGCGGATGAGAGACCAAACGGTCGATGTCCGGTCGACCCAAAGTCCCCGACACAATGGTGGAGCAATCAACGAGCAAAGTTCACTGGGATAGTAACCACGGCGGCAGCGATAGAAGAGCGATGAGCAGGCGACTGGCCGCCAGTGAGCGACTGAGCGAGCCCTGGATCATCAATCGGCCGGACTGCTTCACGCTGCGCTCCGCCCCAGATGAGAGAGCAACAGCAGGCTCCAGCCAGAACCCCCGCTTGGTGCAGCAGCAGTGAAAGGTTGTTCGGAATTGAGGACGAAGGGGCCGTGGACTAGGGAAACAGAGCGAGTGCCTTGTCGAACTGGCTGACGACGGACCGGGAGACGATGGACCGGGAGACGACGGACCGGGAGATACACACCAGCCTCACCTCGCTGCTCGGTGTGCTGTACTGGGGGCCACTGTCCTCCCACTTGACCTCGCGGGACACGATGAGCAGGAACTCGGCTTGCTGGCTGCTACCGTAGCCATACGGCGCCCCGATGCTGATGAGCTGCAACGAGGGCGCGGTTACGGATAAGAAGATGGGTGTGTGTGTGACGTTAAGCTGTGACAATCGAGCGCGTTTGGGGCAAGCCGTGACATTCTTCCAAGTGCGCGGCACTAAGAGGGGGGGGAAGGGGCTGCGTTTGGGAGACGCGGCCCTGCAGCGGTTTTCACCGGAGCGGTGGCGATGTTGCTGTGTGCGCGTAACTCCAACAAAGGGGCGCCGCTCTAGCTTGGAGATGTTAACTCCCCCGCCTGGTATGTAGGAGGTCGGAGGTTCGCCTGCTGTATATTTAGAGTTTGCATGGCTCTCTCTCTCTTTCTCCCCATGGTCGAGTGGATTTTTTTCCAGGTCCTCCGGTTTTTCCCCTCCATGTTTAGAATCGACGTCACACGTTTAGAGTTAATTCTAGATTTGAAGTTTTCATGATTGCAAGGATCCATACTCTTTGGTTCTTTCGGTAAAGTCATGTAGATGAAAATAAATTTTAATTAAAAAATGTATTATTATTTTTATTTTTCATCTACGTGACTTTACCGAAAGAACCAAAGAGACCGTTGAGAGTTATTTTGCTGCAATACATGTCCACGGGATAAGCCTCATTGAGCTATCATTTGTGATGGCCAGGTCACGTCTGAAAAAGAGCTACACAGCTCAATGGGTCCTTACACCAGGTAATTTTTTAAAAAATAATTGGCAACTTCACGACCATGACGCTGGCACCAATGGGCCTAACTCTTGCAAAAGGACGTTCCAGAAGGGAGGTGGGGGGAAATCTATATACGTCCACCGCGTATTTGGAAGGGCGACGCGCGCCCTCGGCAGTAGTAAAACCAGGGGCACGCACCACACCGCCGGATCCGAACCCAAACCTCTGCGAACAAAAGAAGTTCCACATACATACATAAGACGTTCTACATACACACACACATAAATACACACACAAAAGTTCTACACACATACACAAGAAGTTCTACATACATGTATACACAATAAGCTGTACATACATGCACAATAAGTTCTAGATACATATATACACAAGAAGTTGTACACACATGTATGCAAAAGTTCTACATACATACACAATAAGTTCTACATAATACATAAAAAATAAAAGGAGTTCAACATACACACGTGTACAAACCCCGAGGTTGCTCTACTGGGGGGTGTCGTCGTCTCTCACCTGCTCAAACTTCCAGCCGTCTGACATGGTGGAGACCATCTGCGTGAGCTCCTCCTCCTTGCACTGCAGCACGCGGTAGATGTGCTTCACGCAGCCCTGGGGCGGCACGCGGACACGGGGCGGGGGGAGCGCGTCGTACGTTCACTTGGCGCTGTCCTTCGCCCGCACCTCCGATTACACTCACACACAGACTCACAATCACATAGACTACTCAGACTGAGACACAGACTTGCACAGTCACATAGAACTCAAACCGAGACCCATAGTTTGTTCTGTCCTTCGCCCCGCAACCCTAATTAGCATGGTTGGGCTATGTATGGCGGTGCGAAAGAAGTTCAACAAACAGTTTACATACAAAGACTCACACGGAGACCCAACGGCTCACCCCGAGACTACTCGTATCAAGACCCATAGACGACTCATATCGAGACCCATAGACTCACACAGACCCACAGACACACCCCTATACGACTCGTATCAAAGACCCATATACTACTCATATCGAGACCCGTAGACTCACACAGAGGCATACTCACACAGAAACCCATAGACGACTCATATCGAGACCCAGACTCACACAGAGACCCATAGATTCACACAGAGACCCATACTCACAGAGAGACTCACACAGAGACCCATAGACTACTAAAATCGAGACCCAAAGACACACACACACGTACTTACATACAGGGGACGTGGGACTCGAGCCCACGCCGCTTGTCAATCTGTAAATGCCCCAAGCACGTGGACGCCCATCGCCCCCACACTGCGAGTCCCATGCTGCTTCCCCTCCCGTCTGAGTCACAGTTTGACGATGCCAAACTGTTGACTCGCTAGAAATCGACTCGCAGTTGTGTTTGACTTGACGCAACCCCACCTATTTACATGGTAGTGCTGCTATAATCACAACCAATCTATTTTTCATTGTTCAGTGTTACTTGTCTAGCTTTGTCGATTTTTATTTGGTGCCTTCGCGACTAACACTGTAACATGCATTTTTCACTCATTGTCATGTTTTTATTTAATTCACGAATTATATTATCAAGCTAAAACACAGTAATTATAAAAGAATACGTAAAAAAATCTACGGTACAATCACTAATTATCATGAAAAATGTCAGTCGTGTTGGTGTTTTCGAAACTACTACCCCCTCAACCGCTCAAGTCCCACTGAATCAACGATTGCTGGCATAACGCGGCTTTTCCACAACGCGGTATTCTTCATGGGAACGCAACGACCACCGCGCTGTGCTGTAGGAGAACAAATAAGACCGTACAACACTTGATTTCTCTGCCGCTCTTCCCCACGATTGCACTCGCCTGGCTCTCTGGAGGTCTCTCACCCTGACCACGCAAAATAATAACCACGGAACGTGGCTCACAGCACCAACGTCACCCGCTCAGCCGGACCTTTGCTTCTACTGGAAACCCGACGTGTACGCCACGATGGCTTCCCCCAATCAAGCTAAACAATTTTTTATTTTACCAGGTCAGGCCCACTGAGCTATACAGCTCAACGAAGCGGATTGTCACGTGGAAATGTATAGCAGCCAAATACTTTAAATGTGTGATGTTGATTCTAAATGCATGATGTTGATTCTAAATGGGGAGGGAAAAACCGGAGGACCCGGAGAAAAATCCACGTGACTACGGGGAGAGAGAGAGAGACACGCCAACTCCAAATACACAGCAGGCATCAGGGTCGGGATCGAACCCACGACCTCCCGTATACCAGGTGAGGTAGTTAATATCTCGCCACCGCAGCGTTCCAATAACCACGGACACCAATAGCATGCGGGATCAGATTGTTGCCCCCGTCACTAAAAGTACGGTGAACAATAGTCAATCACATAGCCTTTGCTCGAATAGACATCGCACCGGTGTAACTGTATTTCTAATTGACAAAAATTTGGGAGCGGGTAGCCATTATAAAAGAAAGCAGCACAGAGGCTCGTGGTAAAGGTGAACATGGAAGGGCCATGTGCTGACACCCTAAATGTTGTTTCCCTTTCCGGTGAAATCGGAAAGCTACTTTAAATGGAGTCTGAACAACTCTTGCCGTGTCTGCGTCCAACTGCGAGGTTCTTAAACCGCGGCCCTGGGGGGAGAAGCGTTTACGGATAAACGCAGGCGAGCGAATGTACTCCCCCCTCGGGGCGAGAAGGCAGCGAGTGATATCCGTGTTCTTTCTTCTTCTTCATCTAAGAAGGTATATTTAGTGAGCAATAAACAAAGTCGGATTGATGGCGACAGCGACTCCAAATCCTCAGCTCCCCCGCGGGCACCGACTGCAATGCACCCCCCCTCCCGTGGCGTTTGGTCGACACGTTTTGAAATGTCGCACAGCCTCAAATGGGGCACACGGGGGAGAGAGTACCACATTCCCTCCCTCCCCCCTCCTCCTCGTCGGCGTGGAGAGGCGGAGAGCCACTTTTAGCAACACGGTGATAAACTGCACACAAATATCTGGTCACAATCCTTCCTCCCTCCCCACCCACCAACCACCCACCCACACCACCTTTCATCTGTGGCTCGTGAATATGCCACAAACTTGATTTTATTTGGGAAACACAAGTTTGGTAAACACAAGTGTAGTCTTAACCCTCGCATATGCACTAGAACATCACCTGACAGGAAAAAGCTGCTGTTCACCACGATTCCACCTTTCTAAACACAGCGCCGAGGAAAAAAAACCGAGACAATTCCCACGAGGTCTCGTCCAAACGAAGCCACGCAGACGTTTGCTTACAATAGCCCACGACACTATAAACACGCGCGCACACAAAACTATTCGTACGTTGGCAGCCACACACGCGCGCGCCGATAATTAATCGCAAATAGTAAAACGGCGAGTAATTTATCTCGCCAAAACCGCAACAAAAAAATGTTCATCGTCGTGATCGTCCGTGATCTGTCCACTGCTGGATGAACCCTCCGCACGTCATCGCACTCGTGTTCTTGCTCTGCCTGCCACAACCCACGTCACTCCTGCATAGGAGCCGACCTCACCGTGCCACCCCTCTGCAATGGGTTGGGCTTCTCCCGTCATGCTTCCTCCTGTGGCTGCCATTGCTTCACCGATCTCAATGCAGGAAAGTGAGCGATGACAAACTCGCCGACATATCCGCGATCGATCACAAATGTTCCCCATGATCTGATACGTGATAAAACCTATTCCTATGTTTTCATACTTTGATAGTGGCAAAAAGGTCCCATTTCATACTTACCGGTTAAAAAAAAAAGACATGATTCGAATCCTGCCGACAATCCACGGGGCGGGCGATAAGACGGCCCGTCACAGAAGTTGGCGGTTCCAATCCGGCGGGCCGACCCTGATCGATTACCATGGTTGTATTAAAACGTAAAGCACGTGGCTGCCGTCCGCTTCCCCCCCCCTGCCGCCAGACGGCAACTTGCAACAAAGAGGCTACCGCGTGCTCCAAGTTCACCAAATTCGACCCCCGAATTGCCGAGAGACTGCAGGGACGCCGTGCAACGAGCAGAGCCTTGTGGCTACGCGCAAGAGGAAGGGAGGGAGCAGGAGGGAGGGGGGCAGGGAGCAGGAGGGAGGGGGGCAGGGAGCAGAGGGGCAGGAAGCAGGAGGGGAGAGAGGGTTTACAAACACGCCGACCTCGGAGTCGTTAAGGCCCCTGGAAGGGCATGAGCCATGTACCTGGGCCAACTTGTTCCTCTCCCGTATCTGCTCCTTCACAAGCAAGACTAGCGACGCCACGTTGTAGAACTCCGCCTCCACCAGAACGCCTGCGGGGTAGCCAACAACAACAACAATAACGACTACAATGACTACGACAACAACGATGACAACTACAACAACGAAGACAACGACAACAGGGACAACGACAACTGTCGTTCACCACTCAATGGCGGTAACGTCACCATGGCGCTTGTGCCATGGAGGCTACTTGAAGTGCTGTGAAGCGTTAGAGGGTACGTGAAGCGTTAAGAGGCCTGCCGCTGACAGGTCACAGAAACATAACCGGGTGACCATGGGTTGCCTGACTGAGATGATTGGAGCAAACAATACATCAGCCGCAACACCGCCCAGCCACACACCCTCAGCAACAGCAGCAACAACAAACTACAACGACCATTTATCGCACTTGTTAATTTTGCTTCATTCTTTTTGCGCAAGGCGAGCAAGAAGGCGCCGTATCACGGACGCGTCCTGCGACGATTTCACAGCAGGGGGCGATGTCGCTCTCCGTGCGAACCCAAGTGAGATTAATTTGCGTGTCGTTTTTAGAATTTTTCATATGTTGACCGTGGCGTCGGCACACAAAGGCCTCCCTTTTTTCGATTGACCCTGGGGGGATCTGCCAAGTCCACTGCAAAAGCAGACGGCACGTAGCGTTGCACGGGTAATGCACACACGCATGTGCGCAGTAGTAGTAACCGGGGCATCCTGCCGGGTTTGAACTGCAAACCTCTGCAGCCATGAGCACGAGGAGCGTGCTCCCTGGGCCCTGCCCCGCACGACTTGCGAAGTGAGAGAGAGCCCCGCGTCCGTGCAGAGTGTAACGTCATCAAAACAGAGGACAATCTAAGGTTAGGGGGACAACGGGCGAGTTGAGGAGTGAGGGAGGCCCTGAGTGCCTTGGCGGTTGGCGGAGTTGTGAGGAGGGCAGTCAGGTCATGTGGCAGGCCATGGATTATGTACACGTGATGTGTATATATATATATTTTAGTATGTCTATTAACCCTTTCCCATTCCGGAAGAAAAACTAAAAATGAAAAAACTTTATCAGTACCGAGGCTCCCACAAGGCCACGCGGGGGAAGGTGTGCGGCACAGTTTTGGCGCCGGCTATCGTAGAGTGCGGCGGTACGTCTTTAAAAACAATGGTGCGACGACGGCTCTCTAAATAAAATTAACACAGAGCTGCTTACGCGTTCCGAGATTCAGCCATTAACGAGACACCACCACGCCCTGCGACTTGCAGATGTCTTGGAACGGGAAAAGGGTTAATTGGCGACTGGATAGAGCCCACAACCTGGTTCCACCTGACAACCTGGTTTCAGCAGAGGGTGCGGCTGCCTGGATGTGAGTCCAGGATCTGAGTGGTTGCAGCTTGCACAGTGCTCAACTAAAACTATTTAAACTTTTTATTTTATTCTACTTGGTAAGGCCCCACTGAGATATCTAGTTCTCTTTTGAAAAGTGACCTGGCCCCAATGAAGATTTGACTTTCGTAAAAATGTCTGCGAAATAAAAAGTTGGAAATGTTATTTATTTAACGACCTGATCCTCTGACCTGTCTTAGTGGTGAGCACAAACACAAGGTGGACAGGCTTACAGGGTACAAATCTGTTTAACACATAGTAGTAGTAGGCTTTCGAGACCAATATTATCCATAATCGAGGTTTGCCGGGTAAGATCGCGTAAATATGAATGTCGTTAAACCCGCTACCACCCGACACAACCGGTTATTCACGTAAACAAACAGGCTAATTCGTTACTAGTTCATCACACCAGTTGTGTGTTGGGAGAGTAAACCCACTACAACATTACAATTCACGAGAACCGTGACGTTTCGCCAGTAATTACAACAACAACCAGCATCATCGGGCGACAGCCAGAGTTGTGGATAAATCCTCCTCCTGTTTTGGTCTTAAATAGAGGTGGGGGTAATAAATGTAATGTCGTAGCTGTGAGCCAATCAGGTGTGAAGACCAGAAGGGGTGGGTTAATGTAGTCATATAAATTACAGTAGATATCCATTGTTGTCTGGGCACAGATCTCTTGGTGTGGAGATGTGACCATCCACCGATGCAAGGTAGTGGCACTGATGCCATCGCCGCACTCGGCCTTGCACAATCTGATGCAAATTGGAAAATAGTCGAGGGGGAAAAAAAACGATGGACAGGAAATGTCGTTGTTGGCAAATCAGCGCGATGAAGCCAACCGAGTGCCAGCAACACACCGCTCTTGGCCATGTCGTCTTTGTGCCGATAAATAGACGATGGCGCTCATTTGGAAATTTTAGACTGGAAGACATTGCAGTTCTTATTTTGTTGAATTAAGATATTTTACTTGGATATTCCCCTGTCTTGTTTTATGAGGGTATCCATTAAATCTAAATTATATAAAAATTATTAATAATTTACCTCCAGTTCACACAAGGTAACAATCTCTACCGAAATAAAACTAAACCATTTTTCATTTTACCAGGGTAAGGCCCACTGAGCCATGTAGCAGCTCATTTTCAGAAGCAACCTGGCTATCACAAATGATAGCTCTACGAAGTGGCTTGTCACGTGAACATTTACGGCAGCAGCCAAATACTCTAATCACGTGATGCTGATTCTAAACTTAAGGGAAAAACTGGAGAAAAATCCACGCGACCACGGGGAGAGACACCGCAAACTCCACATACACAGCAGGCGTTAGGGGTCGGGGGATTGAACCCACGACCTCCTTCATACCAAACGAGGGAGTTAACATCTCAGACACCGTGGCACCATTGAAATGTCCACCCCTTTGCTCTGAGGCCTGAGAGGGGAGATGATCGGAGTGTGGCAGTGGTGAAGCAAGCGGAGCCGAATAATTTTGTCGTGTTAGCGCGTCAGCATTTGAGCATGTGAGCGCGTCATAACACGAGTACGTGAGCGTGTGAGCGTGTGAGCGAGTGAGCGCGTGAGCGACGATGATCGTGACGGCTCACCCTCCTCCGTGAGGTGCTTGTTGAGGATGAGCTTCCCGTGCCGCAGGTAGTTGAGGATGGTGCTGAAGTAGGCCGGGTCTCGGTCGAGCAGGAACGCTCCGGTCTCATCCTGTGTGTGCACAGCAGCAGAGGCAGACCGTCAGCTGTCGTCTCTGTGTGCGAGTGTGTGCGAGTGCGTGCGTGTGTGCGAGTGCGTGTGGAGTGGTGGTGTAGTGGTTAGCGCGCTGCGCTACAAACCCGGTGACCCAAGTTCAATTCCCGCTCATGGCCAACACAAGTGACGATTATCTATTCAGTGACGATTATTAATGCAAAGGCCCTATTTAGAAAGATATAAATTTCAGGAACGCCAACCCCTGGTACGTTTCTAGATTCTGTCAACGTCCATTCTCAATCACGACCCGACGAGGAGCAACGCATCAGCTCTACGGTTCAATTCTGGGTACGCTTACGACACGCACGTAAAAAAAACACGCAACGCACAGCGATTCACAGCTGGCCCACGTAGCAACCGTTATCTTCACGCTCAACGACAAAACGAGACAAAAAGCTTCGTGTTACAGCCGCTCATGTAAACATTCATCTTGCGACTTCTTCGACATCACGAGAACCGATTTTGAGCGCAGCACCACCACCACCGGAAGACTTTCTGACCGGAGCGGTGGGGGGGGTTTGGCAATCGCGGGAAAATAAATTATTATTGGGTGCTTTATTTATTTATGCAGCGTACCACCGCCGGTGCATACCGCCAAATGCGTTTACATGTGCCCCACAACGTCTGGCAGTGCAGGCAAACTTCAGTGGGACCGCGAGGAGAGCCACATACCTCATGGAAAAGGGGGCACACTTGAGGACACGGTATGCGAGTGTTCATTTCTGCCGATTGTAAACACATATTTGAATGCCCTTGGCTTCATAGCACTGCCGTGCATTGCCGGTGAAAACCAGATTTCAACACGGCATGCCACAAGGGCGATACACGCAAGTACATTGAACTTCTTTCGCACCGCACGTGGCCAACCATGCTAATCGGTGATACGACCGACTCGAAGGACTGCAGGCCCCCCCACGCGCGTTAGCCTCTCGTACACGTGCGCACACACACACACGTTAATTATTCACGAAGATTCGGAGAATGACATTGTTGAGCACAGAAAACAGAACGTACAATGTAACCTGGTATAGGCCAAACATCCCAAACGCTGAAAGAAAACCTCTCCACATTACTCAGTAACAAGTAACTTTTTAACTTTTTAGGTGACTTGCTTACCACCTTTCCTAAACTTTGCACTCCTATCGGTTTTTGTATCGTTTGTTGTAGTAACTCTCTGACCCCCCCCCCCCCCCCCCGCGGCCCCCTTATTGGACATCTGTGAAACAAGAGCTTAATGGCTCTTGATATTCTCCCTCTGCCAGTCGACACCAAGGTTCTGATTCTGATTCGTTGGGTAACGACGTGACGAACCGAGACTCGCGTTGTGCCGGTGCGCCGAGGGCGACCTGTCAACGCTTTTAACGAGTTATATTTGGGCGACTTTGGAAGATAATTATTTCAAAAAGAGTTGCCGACAAAAAAAGGTGGTTTATAATTGTTGAAGGGGGGGGGGGGAAGCATCATCTGTATCGGATTAGCCGACCCCGCCACTATAACGTCCGATGGAAATGAACTCAAGAAAGACGACTACGAGGTTGGGCTGGTGGATATGCGAGCAAAAACGCAGTAGTGCAGCCATTCACTCCACGAGAGAGTAGCACACAGAGGGAGATACTCTACAGGGCAGTGGTTCACACAGCTATAGAGCAGCACACAGAGGGAGACACTCTACAGGGCAGTGGTTCACACAGCTGGCGAGTAGCACACAGAGGGAGATACTCTACAAGGCAGTGGTTCACACAGCTAGACAGTAGCACACAGAGGGAGATACTCTACAATGCAGTGGTTCACACAGCTAGACAGTAGCACACAGAGGGACATACTCTACAAGGCAGTGGTTCACACAGCTAGAGAGTAGCACACAGAGGGAGACACTCTACAGGGCAGTGGTTCACACAGCTAGAGAGTAGCACACAGAGGGAGATACTCTACAGGGCAGTGGTTCACACAGCTAGAGAGTAACACAGAGGGAGACACTCTACAAGGCAGTGGTTCACACACCTATTGAGTAACACACAGAGGGAGATACTCTACAAGGCAGTGGTTCACACTGCTATGGAGCAGCACACAGATGGAGATACTGACCCTAAATGTCCTTTCCCCCCCTAAAA
This sequence comes from Lethenteron reissneri, assembly GCF_015708825.2. NCBI lineage: Eukaryota > Metazoa > Chordata > Hyperoartia > Petromyzontiformes > Petromyzontidae > Lethenteron > Lethenteron reissneri. Next base: position 1,518,354 of record NC_083822.1, read on the forward strand.
AACCTTATAGCTGCATAATGTATTTTTTATGTTCCCGGTAATATAAAAATTGACTGGCATTGAAAGAGATGAGTGAATGCGTTTTATCACCAGGGCCGGCTGGCTGGGAGTGGTCTGTGGAAACGTTTGCATTGGCCGAGTGGTCCGCGGTGCCCTAAACACAGTTTGAGAACCGCCGGGCAGGCAGAATAAACGTGCGGAGCGGCCGCTCTGCCCATCAAAACCGTCGGGCGGCGGCACTTGCGAAGAGACGGCAAGACGCTGCACGATCCCTCCCGCATGTCTCCACCCGCGCAAACGGAGCGGTTCGTGACGGCAGCGTAGACCAAACCTCCCATCATTATTATCATCCACTCACCTTGCTTGCCGCTCCACCTCACGGCCATGAGCTTGCAAGTACAGTACCATGCTTTCGAGAATTGCACATTGTCTTCGTTGTTAGCCGTGGTCTATCCACCTGCCGTATAAAAGCCCGCCTCTCGATCCCACGACGATGCTACACAGCCCATGTCACTCCTGCGCACGAGCCGGTCTCCCTGCTCCATCTCTACGGTGGCCGTCCTCTCCAACGCGTTACCCTTTGTCTGCCATTCCGCCACCAATGTCATCCATCGGCTGTCGTCTCGCGGTGGCTACGTGATGTTAACTTCCTCACCTCGTATACAGGAGGTCGTGGATTCGATCATGACCCTAACGCCGCTGTATATTTGGAGTTTGTGCGTCTCTCCCCGTGGTCGCATGGATTTTTCTCCGGGTACTCCGGTTTTGCCTTCCAAATTTAGAATCAAAATCACGCGTTTAGAGTATTTGGGCTGCTATGGATTTCCACAAAATAAGCCATTTTGTTAAGCTATCAATTGTGATAGCCAGGTCACTTCTGAAAAAGAGCTATATTGCTCAGTGGGGCCTTACCTGGTAAAACAAAAACATAGTTATAGTTTTAGTTTTATAGCTGATAAGTTCTGGCGAGTAGCACACAGGAAACGTGATCTATCAATGTTGTCTTTCACTGCGGAAACTTTTGAAACTATAAAGGATACTTCAACTTTGTTAACGCTTCTATGGGACTATCGTCTTTAATGAAAAAAATAACGGATTATACACTGTAACGTGATAGAAAATGCATGTTAATAACTTCAAAAAGTCAAAGAGTCTCCACTTGCTCGCCATCATTGTCAACGCATGCCTGGAATCTTCTCCAGGCACGTTTCTTGTGGTATTGTTGCAAATTCTCAGAAGTGTTAGAATTTTTTTTAAAGCACCCTGTATATATATATATATTAATGAAAAGCGGCGCGTCCAATCAGGGTCCGCGTACAAGGGACTGTGAACACGGGGGAAGTTACGGCGGTCGGTTGCAGAGGTTCGCGGTTCGAACTGCGCTGACCCCGCACTGGTTGATACAGCACGGTGCAAACAAACCGTCAAATACAGCGCATGGTCTGCTTCACACTGGACATTAAAGATCAACCGACGGTCCTTCCAAGCGAGCAGGCCACTGCGTAGCAGCATCAACGTCCAGTTTTATTTAAAAATTTCCAATGTTGCCCACGCCATTACTCAAACTTGGATCCACGCGCTGCAGGAACATCGCCCCCCCCCCCTCGCCTGCCGTCAAACTGCTGCAGACCGTGCCCCATGGGTTGAACCACAGCGGCGCCTATCGTGACTATAGCCCCCGCGTCGTGAGTGGCACGGATACAAAACCACTGCATTATTCATTCTTATTATTACAAGGGATAACTTGGCGTTGCATGTTTCCCCAAAGTCAATTTCCTGGCTGTTAATGGCCTTATATAATTCATGAGCAGCTCGCTTCGATGTGAAACGGGGATGCGCTATCCCCAAGTGGAAGCTCATCATGACGTAGTGCCCCTAGGCCTGCAATATCCCCATCTCCAAGGCCACGCTCTGTGCCGTCGCTCCACGTACGTCGCTAGGCCGTTGAAGTTCACTCACTGCGAACATGGCGGAATACCGCTCTCGTCCACACACGATGATGTCCGCAATTTCTGCAATCAACTCATCGGCTGGAACGCTCTTTTGATTATCCGCAAACTAACTTTATATTTCCCTGCAATTTGTACATATGTAGGGAAGCATGTTGACCTTCTTGCACACCATACGTAGCCAACCGTGCTAATCGGAGGTTTGCAGATACATAGCACGGCACATTATTTATGGCGATGCAATGGGAGCCGTACGCAGAACCCTGCACCACACCAAAGGTGTACAGATTCAGCAATCACACAAGGTGGAGAACCGGGACTGTACAAAGCAATCCAGTTGGTGCTAGGGATGTACAAGGCTTGCTTTTTTTTCTTCCATTCCCGGTAACTGAATAAAATAAGCAAATGGAGCTTATGTAGAACTTCTTTCGCGCGGTATAAATCGATGCTAGTTTTTTTTCTTCCCCCGCTAGTGTACATGCATGTCTGGAGCAATAAACGTAACGTTTGTTTATAGTTTTTTTTTTCAACTGAGAAAAGAAGGGGTGCTGCTCGTCAAGAGCGGTGTTTACAGCTCTGGCACACAGCTGGTCCCGTAATCCAGCGTGGAAAAGAGGAGCAAATATCCCTCCAGCGGGGGGCCCTTCTGGCAGCCAGTGGCATGGGCGAGCGAGAGAGTGAGAAATTTCACGACCACTCCCTTCTCCTTTCAACTAAGAAACAAGGACAAATTGCCCCCCCCCCTCCCGACCTCATGCAGTGCATGCGTCCGCGCACGCCAATCGGTGCACTCATTGCTCAAATTCCACTGCTGCCGGTTACCGTGTGCCCGGCTTTTACAAACCCGTCAGATTCCTGAAATCGGTCATCGCCAGTTTAACCGGTCGTCATTTATTAAAAAACAAAACCCGAGTTAACCACTCGCTTTGTTTCTGAAGGAGAGTCGTCTTGTGACAGATTTCCCACGCGGGAAAACGCAATGGGACGATGTATTAATGAGTGTATTCTTACACTCGTGGAGAGATCCGTTTACTGTACAGTACCGGTCCGTACAACGTGGTGTGCGATCGGTTCTTGGAACAACCCCTGCAGCGGGTTCTGGGTTCCAGACTTCTAAAGGAGCCACGAGAGCAGAGAGCAGGAGAGCATCAACCATGGTCGTGGCGAGGCGTTAGGAAATGGCGCTGCTGGTGGATCGTTACGGCCTGCAGTGGTGACACCTCCGATTAGCACGGTTGGCTACGTACGGTGCAAAATAAGTTTAACATATATATACATATGTAATGTAGCTCTCAGAGACACCGTCTTGTCTTTCTGTATATTTATTATCCACTGACAACTCAACGAGTAACCGCGAGTGACTGTGTACACTTGGGTAGTTAGACGACTCTATTCTGAGACAACGTAGCTTCTAGTCTCAAGATAACTCACAGACGATGGAGACGACCCAATCCAAGGCCACCTGCCTATGTTAGCAGTTATTTCCGGCTCTCCGAGTTATATTACCTTGTTAAATGTCTTTACATTAACAGGCTAAATGTCTCACTAACGTAGCCGCTGCTCCTTTTTCCTCGATGCGGCGGTGGCGCTCGTTATTTTATCGGCTGAATGTCTCTCATTAACACAGCCGCTGCTGCGGGAGCCGTCTCCCATCGACATGGTAATCTCTAATCTCGAGCAATACAATGGCTTCTTCAGCACCGTAGCCGTGGGGTTACCATATGAGATTGACATGCTCATCTCTAGCAACACAATGGCCGAGGTATATCTGGCTCTGCGATCTTACATTTACTTGCAAATTCCACCTCTAGCCCCGCCCACTTACCCTTGGGTTGTACCCTTCTCAAACCTTTATAACCTCTGGCTGCAGTAGCTCTCTCGCTACATTTCTCCTGCCTCAGCAGTCCACCTGCTGTATTTTTTCACTTGAAGACGCTTGCTTGTGTTGCGATCGAAACGTCGTGATTTATTTTATTATTTTTCTATCTACGTGACTTTACAGAAAGACCCAAAGAGTATGCATTTCTGTAGTCACGAAAGCTTTAAGTCAAAAGTATTTACTATTCTTTAACTATTTTTTCCAGGTAAGGCCCACCGAGCTATATAGCTCTTTTTCAGAAGCAACCTTCTTGTGGAAATGTATAGCAGGCAACAAATATGCGTGATGTTGATTCTGAATGTCGAGGGAAGAACCACAGGACCAGGGGGAAAGCCACACGACCATGGGGAGAGAGACATACAAACTCCAAATAAACAGCAGGGGTTAGGGTTGGGATCGAACCCACGACCTCCTGTAAACCTGGCGAGGGAGTTAACATCTCGCCACCGTGGCACCCACGAGTCAAACAGTGAGGGCACATAACTGGAAACAGGCATTGTCAATGCCATGGTGGCTAGACACACATCAACATTCAACATCCATTCAAAACAAATATCCCCGTATAGCCTGAACACACTGTTGGGGAAAGTGCTGTTAGCGAGCACCTATGAAGGCCGGCACGGCACATGACGGGGTAAGGTGGCCAACACCACACCCGGTCCCCTTTGTCTCCCCGGTGGCCATATTTAAAAACTGCGCCAGGTACTCATTTGAGGCCGAGTCGACCTAGGGGAAAGCCCATGACGGACTCAGATAATCGTCAACGGTGTTGGCCGTGAGCGGGAACTGAACCTCGGGCCGCTGGGTTTGCAGCGCAGAGCGCTCACCGCTACTACGCCACCGCTCCCCACGCACAAGCGGCGCCGTACATACGCAAGTAGCGGGCACTGTCCAGGGAGAGGCACGGAGCGAGCTGGGAAGGCGACCACCAGTGTTGGGTTACGGGGCCAGGGAGCGAGCCAACCCGCTACACAAACAACTCGCTTCATCCGCCCGCCCGTTCGCAACGCGCGGATTTTTTTCTTTTTCTTTCCCTCCCAAACCGCGTCTCGGGCTCGGCTCGTGAAAGACGGTCCCCGCCACCGACGCGATTTGCGAGCGTTTTTATTATTATAATTTTTTTTGTACTCAGATTGTAAATGTTGTTGTGGCTTTGCTCTCCAACACAGCGGTGTGTGCTGTACTAGTGATGAATTGACGTTTTGTTTACATGACAAACCTTACTAATTGGCTGTGTCGGATGGTGGCGGGTTTAACGGCACATTTATATTTACGTGATCTAACCCCAAAAAAAAGCTGTATTATGCATATTTTTATTATTAAATTAAGAAATTTTCTGTGGCTGGCACAATTAGATCCCCCCAAAATTTTATTAAAACACTTTCAATTATTTCCCCTCAGGAGGCCGTCGCTATGTTGGAATGTGTACAGAAGAATTCTACAATGAATCCCTTTCCTGGACTCGAAGAGCCATCATCCTACAGTGGAGTCGGGCCTTACAATAACTCCTAAATTAACATTGTCGTAGACTCGGGTTGTTAGCAGCAGGTCTGCTAAATTCAGACTTGCACTTCGAGAATCCATTTCGTGTAATATCTCCCCTCCTGTCATTGCTGCCTCATTTGCCCGCTTAGTTTGTCCAGTTTAGTTCCCTTCATTGGCCTAAATAGGGTTTTAAAAAATCTATTATTTACGATACGTAAATAATATTTTTTTTACACGCGATTTAATGCTTGTAACTGTGACATTATGACCGTTCCTATACTTTGCACTCTTATCGTTTTTTTTTGTTAGTACTGTTTTGTTGTTGCAACTTTCTGACCACCGTACCCCTACTGGACATCGTGCGGGAACAAACAGAGAGCTTCACAGCTCATCAGATTTCTCCAGGACAAATAAAGATTCTGACACACATGACGTACACGACGGGCTTTAATCGCACCGTCTGTTTACAGTAAAAAAACTAGTCAAATCATTAATCGCCTCGACTCACCCAACCGGCACAACGTGTATGGAAGGCACCACCAGAGAGCTGTAACGACATGCCCCGAATGTGATTTTTTTTCCCCCTCACTCATGAATAAAGTTTCAAACTTGGAACACCCCCCCCCACTCACCTCCACCGAGGTACACGTCCACAGCACGAGAACAGCGTACTTATTTGGGGTGTAAATCTCCACTTGAAAATTAGTCGTGTCGACACGAATAACGAGCCAAAAGACGCACGTCAGACGCCAGTTGGCACTCGTGCACAGTAGACCATGGGCCGCTTGTGCGGGGGAACGCTGGCGCAGCGATTGGCACACTCCGCTACGAAACTGGCGAACAGAGTTCGTAGATTTCCCGCTCACGACCGGCGTCGGTAAAGAGTACCTCGACCGGTCGTGGGCCACCCCTCCATCGACTCGGCCTTAAATGAGCAGCTGCCGTGCACCTCCGATAAGCACGGTTCAGCTACGTACGGTGCGCGAAAGAAGTTCGAACATTGAACTGCTGCTTGTGCCACTCGCACAGAGGACTGCGGCTTCTGGTGCCAGCCCCGGCACGCAGTTTTGTTCTGTAGCCTCGAGGGATGGTTTTTTTCATCTTTTTTTTTCTTTCCCATCGCAGATTTCCGTCAAGCATTCACGAACCTGTTCATGGCTTTCATCATCGTCATCGTCGTCATCATGATCCATGGGCAGACAGCCTGTAAGGTGTCCACTGCACATTTCATCATGCATTTTTCAACCAGACTTTCAACAAAAGCGGGGAAGTATTTGCAGTAAGAAAATGTTGACATTCAGATTATTTGATGCGTGGCGTCCACTTTGTCAAATATTGGCCGTGACAAAAGTGTATTTGTTTGCTGCTGCCAGTTTTTCTACGATTCCAGTCTGATCTCCCGTCTACAGCCCTAAGACAGTTATTACCAACGTGTTGAGCTCCCTGCCAGGCTGCTCTAAGGAGGAGTTCACCCACCGGACACCGACTCGGACCACCATACGGGGGAGGTTGTCTGATTTGGCAACAGTGACGCTGCATTCTGCATGAGCCTACGCAAGCTTTAATTTAAAAAAAAGTCTTTCACAGCCTCTACTTATCTCTTATAACCAAATTATTCAGATACGGGCACGAGGCATTTGTTGGGCTGCTAATGCGCAATCTCCGACGAGTCAACGGCTATATAAACTATCAACTGTTTTTATATTTTACCAGGTAAGGCCCCACTGAGCTACTTAGCTCTTTTTCAGAAGCTACCTGGCCACAAATGATAGCTAAAAGAAGTGGCTCATCATCATGTGGAAATTTACAGCAGCCTAAATACTATAAACGCATGATGTTGATTCTAAATATGGAGGGGAAAAACCAAAGGGCCCATAAAAAAATCCACACGACCATAGGGAGAGAGACACGCAAACTCCCAATATACAACAGGCTTCAGGCTTGGGATCGAACCCACGACCTCCTGTATACCAGGCGGGGTAGTTAACATTTCCTAGCCACTGTGGTGCCCACGGTGGCTAGGAGGGCACATAACTGTGAAGAGGCATTGTCAAAGTATAATAATAGGTTTATCCCTTTCTGGCAATAAAACAAGAGGTGTTAAGATGTTCAAACACCAGACAGAAACCTTTTGCAAGGAATCAAGTCTGCATTAACCACACACGGTACTTGTGATGAACATGCAAACAAAAACATGCCGTAATTATTTGCTCTTTACCAGGAATAAAGATGAATAGGCCCATGTTCCAGGAACTACTTTGCCAACCATCTTCTTGGTTCTTTCGGTAAAGTCACGTAGAAGGGAAGTAATAAAATATTAAAAATAAAACATAATAAAACAATTCTCACGACGTTTCGGCCACAACGCAAGCAGCCGTCCTCAGGTGAAAACCAGGTCCGTCGAGGCGACAGAGTCTGACGGACCTGGTTTTCACCTGAGGACGGCTGCTTGCGTTGTGGCCGAAACGTCGTGAGAATTGTTTTATTATGTTTTATTTTTAATATTTTATTACTTCCCTTCTACGTGACTTTACCGAAAGAACCAAGAAGATGAATCCCTGCAGTCACGAAAGCTTTAAATCGAAATTTACTTTGCCAACCGTTGACTACAAGACGCGCTTATTTGCTGACGTCAACCAGCTATAGAGAAGCTTCGCTCCTCCTCCTCCCCTGCTTTTAAAGTCTCACTCCCGGTGTGGTCGATGACCACCTCGTGGAAATAAAGGTCGTGAATAATTACCGTGGAAAAATAAATGTGAGGAGTGTGTGGTTTGGACAACCCCTTCACCCAACCCCCCCAATAGATGTAATAAGCAATAGTCGTAGGCTTAATTAACTTGGCCACAGTGGGAGTCTGTGTGCGCGCGATTGCTGAACGAGCTGTCGAGACGTTTTTCCAGCCACGTGCCACCTGCTCCAACGCACTTACGATGGACGTTCTTAAAACCCCAGAGAGATATGTTAATTCGCATAGCAGGCTGCTTTCTTTTAACTATATACATTAATTATGGTTCATCGTCCTCTTTATATTCTTTCGACACTCGCTGTGTAAGAGTTGGTCAGGAACGTTTTGCTGCATGTGATTATTTAGATTATTTTGCTGCCAGAAATGTCCGCAGAGATAAGCCACTTTGTCGAGCTATCCCTTGTGGCCAGATCGGTTCTGAAAAAGAAGGTACTAGCTCAGTGGGCCTTACCTCGTAAGATTTTTTTATGAAACGATTTGTTTACCTTTCACATACTTTGCACTCCTATCGTGTGTTTGTATTGTTCGTTGTAACGTTCTGACCCCGTGCCCCGACTGGACATCTGTGGGAAAAAAGAGCTTCACAGCTTATCAGATTCCTCCTCCTGCAGTTTGAATGCCTCTGTGGTAGACAGCGGCATCTGGAGGGCAACCGTTTCCAACCACAAGCAAATGGTTATAACATTTATATTTACGTGATCTAACCCAAAAACCTCTATTTGGAGAAGCTTCATTGTGTAGGTGGGGGAGGTTTAGCCATGGGAGGAAACCGGAGAACCAGGAGGAAACCCATGCAAGATCAGGGGGAAGACGGACTTAGAATCTCCAAACAGGAGGGGTGCGCCCTTGTCAGGAATTGATCCCAGGGTCTTTTTGCTGTGAGGCACAAGGGTTACCATTGCGCCACCTTGACACTGATAATAAGAATAAAGCAATCATAATCCAGTTTTTTCTGGATTAGATCATGTAAATATGAATGTGTGTCGTTAAGCCCGCCACCACCCGACACAGCCAATTAGTAAGGTTTGTCACGTAAAGAAAACGAGCCAATTCGTTATTAGTACAGCACATCGGTAAATTGGAGAGCACGACGTTTCGCAAGTAATTAACAACTAGCCTCATCAGGCGGACAGCCAGATTTGTGGAGAAATCCTCCTGTTTCACATTTATATAAATGTATCCACATATATAAATGTGTCCACAGCCAGATTGTGGACACATTTATATTTACACGATGTAACACAAAATAACCTATATTTGTAGGAAATTGGTCGCAAAAGCCTACATGTAAAAAAATAAAGATATTTGTCACGTCCACAATATTTTATACGTAATAAAAAAAAATTACCATGGTAAAGCCCACTGAGCTATGTAGCAATTTTTCAGAAGCGCACTGGCCACAAATGATAGCTCAACGAAGTGGCTTATCACGTGGAAATTTACAGCAGCCAATTACTCTAAATGCACGTTAATTTGAAAAATGGAGGGAAAAACCGGAAGACCCAGGAGAAAAATCAAGGCGACTACGGGGAGAGAGAGATTGACATGCAAACTGAAAATATACAGCGGGCGTCAGGGTCGGCATCGACCGCACAACCTCCTGCATACCAGGCGATGGAGCTAATATCTCGGGGGCCTCAGAGGCACGGTTGACAATGCCGGGGTGGTGCACAATGACACCAGTCGTGATGCCGTCACTTACAACGAATCTCCATCTCGCACACGCGAGGAACACGCCGCGTGGAAAGAAAACAAGAGTGCACCTGGCGGCCTTCCTCTCCGCGCGACCGGCGTGGGTTCTCCGCCGGCCTGTGTCCGGTGGCCGAATCTCGGTGCACACGTGTGCTGCACCCCCCGTGAAGAGACGTTCGAATAACAGGCCCCACCCTCTCCCCCGTTCCCTATCCTTGCCGAGGCAAAAAAATAATAATCGGCCGCAAAAAGTCTTGGCAGTGGAAAAAAAAATAAAAAGCGTTGCTGCGGCAGGTGCCGCAATTCAAATCCAGCTCCAAAATTTAACATTTCAGTTAGAAAGACCATCCTGAGCTCCTGGAAGAATCATGGGGCCCCCTCATTCACCCTTTGGCACAACTCCCTACTCACCCCAGCAGCTTCAGGACACCACCTGAGTCTGAAACTGAAGAATAGGGAAGGAGAGTTCACCCAGATCTGGGACCCCCTTGTGAATGCCACTCCAGAGACCCCGAGTTCACTCGACCGAACTTGAAATGAGACTCCCCCGCCCCACTTTCCCCCTTCCTTCCCCGAAGAGATCTGAAGCACCACATACCGCATAACGCTACGGTCCTACACGTCCGCTCACCTGTCACAGAAGTTGTACCCCCCCCCCACCCCTCGTGGTTGGATCAATAGAAATAAATTACAAAAATAAATTGAGCTCCAAAAAACAAAAACGTTGTTTCTGCAATGGGGAAAGCTCCCCACCTTACACAATGTGCACTCCTCCCCGTAAACGCCATAAAACACGAACGAAATTAAAATGAATGAACGCATCCGAAAACATTTGTTATGGTGGCTGCGTAGCGTCTCTTCATTATTACTGAGCTTTGCCGCCAAGCGGAACTTTTACAGCTCCGTTCCAAACAGCAGCGTAAGCATTTACGCCGTGCAGCAGTGCTAAAATCAGAATCAGAATTTTTTTCATGCTGGAGGAATCCGATGAGCGATAAAGCTCTTTTTCACAGATGTCCAGTTGGTGCACGGGGTAAGAACGTTACAACAACAAACAATACAAAAACACGATAGTAGTGCAAGTACAAGACAGATAAACAAATCACCCAAAACACAGAAATGAAACTAAACCATCCCCATCCTACCAGGCAAAGCCCACTGAGGCATTAACTTATTGTTCAGAAGCGACCTAGCCACAAATGATAGCTCAAAGTGGCCCATCATTTGGAAATTTATAGCACCGAAATAATCTTAACCACCGAGTGATTCATGACCCCCATATAATAAAAAATATTTTTTACAAAAACAATTGCGAAAATTTACTTAAAAGCGAGAAAAAAATCTCATCAAAAAAATTACGTAATAATATTAATCTATTTTGTGATTGGTTCACACCTCATGGAATCCGGAGGAGGAAACCGAGCCTCATGGGAGGGGACAACGGACGCGGAGCCACGATGAGCCACACGTCACAGCCACGTGGAGACACGAAGAGCTACAGGAAGCCACGCGTCACGCAGCTAGCGGTGCCAGGGCGACGGGCGGGTGAACGCCACAGGACGAAGAGCAAAGTTCCGGAGTTGACGAATGAAGAGGATTAAACGGCGAGGAGAATTCCGTGATACCGACCGCGTTTGGAATTCCCTCCAATCCTCCAATTTCCCCAATCGCTGACAATAACCTCGCACAATTCAGGAAAAGCGTTCCACTTATACCCATTACAACTTTGGTGGTGCTTTTTGTTCCTGGCTGCAGTGTTTGGCAACCGTTTTTAAAAAGTAAATACGTAAATATATATATAAACGGGCGAACGATTCGAGTGGATAAGGACGATAACAATCGGCAGGCAACGCCAAACGGTAGAAGGCTGGAATCTGTTATCGGCAGGGGACAGGGGCTGAAAGACTTCCGCTCACGTCCTGAAACAATTCAGGCATGGAGCAAATCGGAAGGCATGACTTGGGGCGGATGAAGCAGGAGCACGGACAGGTGGTGAGAGATGGAGAGAGAGCGATGCACAAGATGGACAGGCAGAGAGAGAGATGCTCGGGATAGACAGGCTGAGAGAGAGAGAGAAAGAGACGCTCAGGAAGGACGTGGAGAGACAGAGAGATGCTCGGGATGAACAGGCAGAGAGAGAGAAACACTTAGGATGGACAGGCGGAGAGAGAGACGCTCGGGATGGGCAGGCAGAGAGAGATGTTCGGGATGACTATGGTGGACGCCATTAAACGGTGGCACACAACGGTGATGGAGGAGCAGGAGCAGGAGGAGCAGAAGGAGCAGGAGCCGTTTCAACTCGCCGCATCCCCTCCACTTCCAACAACCTGGCCTGGATTCTTAAGCCAGCGAAGAAGCATTCTCAGAATCATTCAACCACACAGAGAGGGGACCGTAAGTAGCGAATTGTGGAGAAATCTTCCTCCTGTGTTTCGGTCTTAAATGTAGGTGGGGTAAATGTGAAATCATCACTTCCTCTCCTTCACTTCACCTGTGTAGCGTGATGTCATCTCCCCTCTCCTCAGAACCTCATGCATTGAGATTATTTTTTATTATTTTACTGCTCTAAGTTTCCGAATGATAAGCCACTTTGGTGAGCTATATTTGTGGCCAGGTCACTTCTGAAAATAAGTTAATACCTTAGTGGGTAAGATAAAAAAAGGCATTTTTTACGTGATTTGTTTACCTTTCCTATACTTTACACTCCTATCATGTTTTTTTACTGTTTGTTGTTGTAACGTTGTTACCCTGTGCCCCTACTGGACATCTGCGAAAAAGGGCTTTATAGCTCATCGGATTCCTTCAGTATAAATAAACATTCTGATTACGATGCCGTCACTTGCTAGCCAATCAGGTGTTCGCCGAAAGCCATGGAACAAACGCTGGATAAAAGTGGCCAACCATCGTGGGTTGATTTTTTAAATACCACTGACGAGCATAGGGCCCCAAAGCCAAAAAAAAGTTAAACGGCCAAAATCGTAACGGACAAAGCGTGCAGAGCACTTTTTGAATGGAGAAAGTTTATGATTGAAAGCGTGGGCGAGGGGGGGGGGGGCAAAGAGACGGTGGGAGGACGTTCCCAAAGTTGGAGGTGCGCGAAGGGAAGTGTTTGTGGCCTGCACTACCAACCCGGCAACGCGGGTTTGATTCCCGCTCAAGACTAACACCACTGACAATTATCTAAACCAGTCCTGGGCCTCCCCTAGGTCGACTCAGCCTCATGAGTACCTGGTGCAGTATGTAAACATCGTCACTGGGGAGACAAAGGGGGCCAGGCGTGGTACTGGCCACCCACCCCCTCGTGTGCCATACTGGCCGTCATATGTGCTCGCTAAGAGCACTTGCCCCAGAAAGTCTGTAAAGGCTATATGGGGGATATTTTGTCTTTGGTGGTGGTGGTGAACCGGCAGCATAAACCATCACCACACGAATTCCGGTCATCCTCACTGCAGCGGCTTTTGGCTGGCCATCGAACAAATACGGTGGTCACCGCACCGCTCAGTGCTTTCGGGCAAGCTGGTTCTGCGGCCGTCTGGAACACTCTTCCTTCTGATATTAGTGAAGCCACTGGGAGCTGTGATGCACTTTTAAACCATCTAGACTGACAAACTCGCTGCTTTAGAACTGCTTCTTGTTGTTGTTGTTGTGTTTAGCTTGTTGTCCTTTCCCCACGCCCCGCACCTCCGATTAGCACGGCTGGCTATGTACGGTGCGAAAGAAATTCAACGTACGTACAGGTGAGATGATGCGGTCTCCTCTCGGCCAACAAAATCCTTGTTCTCTGTTTTACCACCGTTGGGGCACTCCATATTTGTGTTGAAAGAACAAAAACCTGATTTTTTCCCCTTATTTCACCAGGTAAAAGCCCACTGAGCTGTAGCTCTTTTTCAGAAGCAACCTGGCCAGAGATTATAGCTCAACGAAGTGGCTTAACATGTGGAAATTATAGCAGCAAATACTCACCACCGTGGCGCCCAAACCTACGACAGGCCGTACGACCAGCACCGCATTGCACGCGAGCGCCCGATCCTTACCGATGGACGGCCACTTTCGAAGGGGAAGCTGCGGAATGTCAGTCGGCGCCGGCACCGGCGTTCACCGTCACTATCGTTTACCCCCCCCACCCCAGTCAGATTCTTTTGCAAAAATGACCGCCTCAAGACGGAGGAATTCACCGGCGGTGCCTCTCGCGCGAGAGGGAGACTATCACCATGTTTATACGCTGGCTCACGGTGGCGAGAGCCGCTGACCTATGGTGTGATGTCCTGCACCTAACGTCGGCTAAAGACGGAACAAAATCGGTATCGATGCAGAAATCGCCAAAAACGTTAAGCACAATCTTGAATTTGGAGCTTTCGTGACTGCAGGAATTACTCTATGGTTCTTTTGGTAAAGTCACGTCTAAAGATAAAATAATAAATTAAATAATAAGCACAAACAAACACTCTACAGCAGTTCCTCGGTTAACAGTTAGCTTGTTAGTTAGTCAATCCTCTTAATCCCCTATAGGACATGAGGCCACAATGAGCTTCCTCAACTTCTTCCCATCCTTGGCAACATGCAGAGCCTCGCCCCGAGAGAGGCAGATCACTGCCGCCCAGCTCATCCTTCACGGCCTTGGGCCACGTGCTCTCGGGTCTCCCAGGTTTCCTTTTGCCTGGTTGGGCGTCTCTTGACGTTTGTTAACGTTTCGCCTTGCATCGGACCCACCCCCATGGTTTCGACTAAGATTAACATTGCTAACTAACGGTAACATTGTTGACTAACGGTAACATTGTTGACTAACGGTAACGTTTACGTCATGCACGCGGTGGAGTCTATTTCGACCAATAAGGGCGCTCATAAGTGGGGCTCAGCCACTCCCTTAGCCAATCATCGACCTCGACTAGCTTAGTTTACATTATCATCGTCTGGAATGGATTCATGCTGTTAACATATAATTCCTATATTCAATGAACCGTTATTTCGGTGAACGATAGTTTTCGCGGGAACAGATTAAAAACGTTAACCAAGGGACTGCTGTGCACGCACGTTTTTCCACGCAATATCTATTTCAACTAACTTGCTCGCTCTCTGCGTTCACGAAAACAAAACGACGATGGATTAAATACACAGCGTCTCACAGCCGAACCCAATAGCTGCTGCACAATGCCATGTAACAGAGCACTGAACAGGAGGGATCGTTACACGAGGGCACTGAGCGTGGCACCGCTGCCACATGAGCCCCCGCCACAGCCACGGGTGCCTCCATTTCTCAAGGAGAAGCCCCCTCCCACACTGGAGCGTGGGGTAACGCCGTTGTCGGGAACGGCAAAATAGATCGCACGGAGGGGCGCTTTTTAATTTGCGGTATAACGAAGTATGGAAAATAAAAATAGGTTTTTACCCTTTCTGGCAACAAAGTAGGAGTTGTGTTAAGATGTTCAAACACCAAATAGAAACCTTTTGCAAGCAATCAAGTCTGCATTAATCACACGCACTTGTGGTGAACATGTAAACAAACACGCTGTGCTAATATATGCATTGTCTTTGGAACTGATTGGCCTACACCAGAGACAGCCTTCTTTATGGCCTAGTCTCGCCAGTGTCAGACCAGAGAACGCCAAAAGGCGAACAGCACAAAGGCAATGCACTCACAGAGCATTGAGAGCTCGGGGTGAGCAGCTGTATCATGGGACCTTTCTGCCAATTTAAAAGTATGAAAAATAAGAATATGTTTTACCATTTCTAAACCTATTCTAAGAGTAAAACATATCATTATGTTTCATACTTTTACACCGGCCAAAAGGTCCCAAAATAACGAGGGCTTGCTTGCCACGAACGCGTGCACACCAGCAATGACGGATGGCGTCTGCAGGAAAAGCACCGTAGCAGAGCTTCTCCCGAACACGAGCCTACTCTAAATATTTACAAATATGTGGGAGGGTGGGGGAACGGGGGAAGGAGGTGGGGAAGGAGGGGTGGAGGGGGAAGGAGGGGGAAGGAGGGAAGGAAGAAAGGGGGGAGGAGGGGGGAAGGAGGGGAGGAGGGGAGGTGGAGGGGGGAGGAGGGGGGAGCAGGGAAGAGGAAGGAGGGGGGAGGGAGGAAGGAGGAGGCGAGGGAGGAGGGGAGAGCGAGGAGGAGGTGCGGGCGACGTAAACGCGTTACGCAACGCCCGTGGAGGGGGGGGGGGGTTTCACCCGACACCACTTCGCGCTGGGGTCTCTGCCCATCCACA
The DNA here is from genome assembly GCF_015708825.2 of Lethenteron reissneri. Taxonomy (NCBI): domain Eukaryota; kingdom Metazoa; phylum Chordata; class Hyperoartia; order Petromyzontiformes; family Petromyzontidae; genus Lethenteron; species Lethenteron reissneri. The sequence continues at coordinate 1,534,322 of NC_083822.1, forward strand.
CGGCGCGCGGGCAGAGTAAACGTTGCCTGGATGACGCCCGCAAGCCAAGTCAGACCCACGTGCCGCCGAGAGGAGGGGTATGGGCATGGCGTAGAGGCGAGCGCGGCGAATGTAACAGAAGACGGGGGGAGGAGAATTGCCATGTGGAGTGCGTTAGTTGATTCCCGTCACAGTGACACATTAGCGCCGTTCCCTTCATTAGACGCATCCGTGCCAACAAATCGGTTACAACGCCTGTTTAAGTTGCGGGGATCTCGTGACGTCGCAACTCATTTCTTTAAAACTGCTTCTTCTTTTTTTGCAGCTCCCTTTGATGCTGTTAATCCTGCATAATGCACATGCATATGCAGTACTAATTACATTCCTGCATTTCCCATAAATATGCTAAATTCCTGTTGATATGCAAATTCCTTTGTCAATGCGCCCAGCTTATATATATGCTCTAAGCCCGTGTGCTGTTTCATTCAGACTCTGTCGCCTCGACGGACCTGGTTTTCACCTGAGGACGGCTGCTTGCGTTGTGGCCGAAACGTCGTGAGAATTGTTTTATTATGTTTTATTTTTATTATTTTATTACTTCCCTTCTACGTGACTTTACCGAAAGAACCAAGAAGACTGCTTCTTCTGTTTAGTGTTGTCCTTCTCCCGCACCTCCCCGTTTAGAACGGTTGGCTACGGGTCGCTGTGAGAGTCTATGGTGCAGTGTTGAGTCTATGGGCAGTGTTGAGTCTATGGTGCAGTGTTGAGTCTATGGTGCAGTGTTGAGTCTATGGTGCAGTGTTGAGTCTATGGTGCAGTGTTGAGTCTATGGTGCAGTGTTGAGTCTATGGTGCAGTGTTGAGTCTATGAGCAGTGTTGAGTCTGAGCAGTGTTGAGTCTATGGGCAGTGCCAAATCTACGGGCAGGGTTAAGTCTGTGGGCAGTGTTGAGTCTGTGGGCAGTGTTGATTGTGGGCAGTGTTGAGTCTGTGGGCAGTGTTGAGTCTGTGGGCAGTGTTGAGTCTGTGGAAGTGTTGAGTCTATGGGCAGTGGAGTCTATGGGCAGTGATGAGTCTGGTTGAAGGCAGAGTAAGCAGCGGCGAGAGGGAGAGAGAGGATTGTAAGTAGATGGTTGTGGATGAAAGGAGGAGAACGAGAGATCTGAATAAAAATGATCGATGTTTCGGACGGATTAAGAGAGAGTGAAGCGTCATCCAGGCAGGATTGGATGGCAGGCAGCCAGCCAGGAGGAGGAGATAGGAGCAGAAAGGTTGAGGGGTGAATGAAAAAAAGAAAAAGGTGATTTGGGTATCGTCAGTAGAGGAGAGCAGAAAAGTTGAGATGATATATCAAGAGGCGAACTGTGGAGGGAGAAAGATTAAGGGGCCCAGGTCCGAACGCCTGCAGAACACCGACACCGAGAGGGGGAGGTGCGAGAGATACAAGTTCAAGTTCATTTATTAGGTATAGCCCTGTGAGCCATTCAGCTCTTGAATCGGGTGCAACCGCAACAAACAAAAAACAAAAACATGAACAAAAAAACATCTTAAAGTGAATATGTGACTAAGTGCAAACAGAAAATCCAAGAAAAGACAGCAAAAAATATTGCAGAAAAAACACCGTACACCAACGCTGTGTGCAAAAATCCCAGTGGGATGCAAGTCAAACAACAACAACAACCACAAGACAACTTAGATTAAGGCCATCAGTCTAACTCTGTACTACAACAACACAAACATGGCTAAACCAATACACTTTTCGAAATCACCAAAATAAAGCCATGAAGACAATGAAAAAGCAATCATAGGAACTGACGGAATTTTCACAATAAATGGCATAAACAACATGTACTACCAAAACCCTGCAGCCATAGCTGGCTGCATGAGTCACTCCACAACAGCAGGAGCATCAATCGGAGTATTGTAATTTTTCAATGCACCTTTAAGATCAGCACACTAAATCAAAACACAGGTCATACTTTGTAGCGATCATCCGGAGCGAAACATTTTATTTTAGGTCACTGAATAGCACTGGCAGCTAGGGGTGTACAACTCCTCTAAAGCAGTTTTGAGTGAAGATCTCATAGGTAGTGACTCAAGTTTCAATTTATTTGCAACAGCATTCCAGACCCTGGGGGCATCAATAGCAAAGGCCCTTCCTCCAGTATATGTACGGCAATAGGGAATATTAAGCTGGTAAATGAGTGTAGACCTTAGGTCAAATTTGTTCTTTGAAACAGAGACGAGATCCAGCAGGTAATCTGCAGATTTTTTTGCAAGTACATCATGAATAAATAAGATCTGGTGCACAAGCCGTCGAACATTCAGAGATGTTAAGTTTGACCCAATGTAGAGATCACAGTGGTGAGTCCTATATGGGCAGTTCAATGCAAATCTTAAGGCCGAGTGATACATTGAGTCAAGCTTCTTCAGTACAGTACTTGGGGCTGATTTATACACAATGTCACAGTAATCAAGTAGAGGCAGTACGGTAGCTTTAATCAATTCCAAACGGAACATAGGGGGGAAGCAGTGCTTGTGTCGATATAGAAAACCAATTTTAATTTTTGTCTTTTTCCCAATATAATCAATGTGATCTTCAAAATTCAGTTTTGAATCCAGGATGACCCCAAGATACTTATAGATCTTGACTTGCTCTATTTGATCATTATTTAAGGTATGTAATTGGGGAAAAATAACTTCCCGCTTTAGTCCTGGTGAGAAGCATAGCACCTTGGTTTTGGCAGGATTTAGGACTAGTTTAAGAGCAACTAGCTGATGTTGTAGTTTGTTGAAATCACTCTGGAGCTTAGCAATCACGTCATCCGGAGAGCGGCCAGCAGTAATTAGTACCGTGTCATCTGCAAAAAGATTTACCCTGGAATAATCCAGTTCAGTGCCCAAGTCATTTACATAAAGAGAAAACAAGAGGGGGCCGAGAATGGAACCCTGTGGAACCCCTTTTGTTATCTTAACACTGTTTGACCTCCAACCATCTGTGAATACAGTTTGGGTGCGAGAAAAGAGGTAATTTTTTAACCATTTTACTGTGTTTTCGGAAAAACCGAGGCAACTTATTTTACTAAGCAGGATGTTGTGGTCTACTGTATCAAAAGCTTTGGACAAGTCAAGAAAAAGACAGGCGCAGTACTGCTTATTATCAAGGCTACTGTAAATGTGATTCAGAGAGTCTAATGCAGCAGATGTGGTGCTGTATTTTTTTCGGAACCCAGATTGTTTTAGATGTAATAGATTGTTGGCGGACAGGAAACTGTTAATTTGGTAGGTCAATAATTTTTCAAAAATTTTCATCAACGGGGACAAAATTGAGATAGGTCGGTAGTTATTTGGATCATCTTTAGGGCCCCCTTTGTGAAGTGGACGAACATAGGAATGTTTCCATTCTAGAGGAACTGATGCTTCTTTGATGGACAGGTTGAAAATATGGGCTATAGGTTTGTATATTAGGTGACCAACAGTTAGTAGAGCAAAGACGGGAATACTATCTGCTCCGGTAGAGGAGGACCCTTTGAGGTAGGACAGTTGTTTCAGAACATTACTTTCGTGGATTGGCTGAAAACTAAATTCGCTTAATGTTTGGACAGGAGTGTAGGAATTTGCATGAGCAGGGGTGACTCCCAATACATTATCAAATAGGGTACCAGCTTCAGAAAAATGAAGGTTAAAATTGTCAACTATTTTTTGGGGATCTGAAAAATATTCCCCATTTCGGTTAAGCTGAACGGGCAGATGATCTGTTTTGGATGCCTTTTCGATACATTTGATTGTTTTCCAGAAAATCCTGGCATTTCCATGAGATTCAAGGAGAGTGGAAGAGAAGTAGTTATTTTTTGCATGCCGTATTTTTTTGACGCATCTATTCCTTAAAATCCTGTATTCTAGCCAGTCATTGACCAAATTACTTTTCTGAGCACATGCCCAAGCCTTGTCCCTAGTTTTCATGAGCTTTGTAATCACAGGATCAAACCATGGTGGACGGTTGCCTTTAGTTTTAAATTTAACCAACGGAGCATGTTTGTTAAGAATTTGGAGAAACGTGTACCTGAAGGTCTCCCAAGCCGTAGTCAGGTTTGGAATATCACAGACCTTGTCAATATCCGAGTGAAGCACATCATTAGTAAATGCCTGAGTGCTGAAGTGTCTCATGGAGTGCTTCTCAACCAATTTAGGGGGGGCTTTGGGTCTGGCTGATGATCTCACCCCAAAAATGAAGGAGTGATCACTAAGGTTATTACCTAGAACACCAGTCAGTGCGAAATTGTGAGGGGCATTTGTCAATAGGACATCAAGCAGAGATGACTGTCCCGGATTTTTTAGGTTGGGTCTTGTGGGGACATTTATTAATTGAAACAGGTTAAATTCATCTGCAAAATTTGTGGCCACGGCCGGCGGGTTTAGCCAATTCCAATTTAGATCACCCACTAAAACTATTTCACCTTTAGGGAGGCCCCCAAGAAGCTCTCTCAGTGCAGATGCAGCTTCAACATCCTTCCCACTAGGCGGTCTATAGCAGCACACTACCAATATGTGTTGATTATTAGGGAGAGTTATTCTGAGAGCCAGACCTTCAAAGCAACATTTTTTAAACAAGGAGTGAGCTGGTGAACATGCAATAGTATTACGAACATAGATGGCAATTCCACCTCCTTTAGATCCTCGGTCAAGCCGAAAAAGATTGTAGTTGTCAATCGTAATCTGCAAGTCATTGACGGCAGGAGTGAGAAATGTTTCTGTTAGGCAAAATATGTCCGGGTCAAGATTTGCTACTTCTAGTTTTAGTTGACTTAATTTAATCAAAAGCCCTCTGATGTTGACATGTAGAACACCAACACCTTTTCTGCCAGAAAAATCTACAGAATTATATGAGTTCTTTACATTTGGTCCAGGATGAAGCTCAATACCACCCAGAAATAAGAAAAGTACGGAGCTAGTTGGAGGAGACTGAGGATGTGTGAGAAGGAAAGTGAGACTTGAGGCCACGAGAGGGGGTGGCGGGGGGGTGCCAGAGATGCCGAGGTCGGAGAGAGTCGCTGTGCACCGCATTCATAACCGAGACATCGATTGGCCGTTGATACTTAATCGTACCCGGACGAAAGAAGAAAGATGCCGCGGCACTTTGTTCGAGCGCTGACCCACTTGCTGTGAAGGACAGATGCTTGAGACATGCGCCAATCAGACTGTACGTTGTATACGCAAGCGAGGCGGGAGGCCAGTGATGGAGAACAGGACATCATAGCAAAGACAAAGCCCCCCCCCCCACCCCCGTATAGCCTTCACAGACTGTTAGGGCAAGTGCTGTTAGCAAACAGCTATGAAGGCCAGCATAGCACACGAGGGGGTTGTGTGGCCAGCACCACGCCCGGCCGCCTTGGTCTCCCCAGTGGCGATGTTTACTACACACTGCGCCTGGTACTCATTTGAGGCCGAGTCGATCTAGAGGAGGAGCCCCAGGACCGATTCTGATAACCATCACCAGTGTTGGCAGTCGTGAGCGAGAATCGAACCTCGGGTCGCCTGGTTCGTAGCACAGCATACCACTAACCGCTACCGCTCCCCACAACATAGCCACATCGCTGTAACAGAGCCACATCCGCCTACAATAATGTACACGCACACAAGGGAACTCGTCCTGTCCAGATGGCTCAGTGGAAGCACGAGCAGCTCGCAATCGGAAGGTTAGCAGTTCAAATCCTGGTCGGGGGGTTATAACTTAGCCTGTCGTCCCTCCGATGGGTTGACAAACTGTAGAACCACGTTGTGGGAGAGTCAACAGCAGTTGTCCAACGGATAGACTCGCCCCCCTCCCCACCAGAGGATTGTGGAATGTCCACTTACTAGGCTCAGGGGCTGAGCAGGAAAGTATTTTGAATGCACACACAGGCTAACTTACTCTAAATTGGACTGACCGCATGGAATGGAACCATTGGCTCCAAATTCTTTAGTCAAGGTCCTTTGGACCACGCGTTGGGTGCCCTGTTGGGTTCAGTGTGTGTGTGGCGTGTGGACCGTCATTGAAAATACACAAGACAAAAATCCCCTGCATAGCCTAAACAGACTGTAGGGGCTGAGTCGGCCTGGGGGGTGGGGGAGGCCCAGGACCGGTTCAGAAATCATCACAGGTGTTGACTACAAGCGAGAATCGAACTCGGGTCGCTGGGTTTGTAGTGCGGCGCTCTCACTGCTCCCCTACCGCTCCCCACTGTCTATATACAAGAATTGGCTTTTTGCAGAAGTCATGGGGAACTTGCTCTGTTACAGGTTGGCCACCCCTGTGCGTGTACATTCCCGGATCGTTCCGGGAATACATTTACAACATCTGCGCATTGCTAAGGAGGTATAAAACAACGCGCATTCCACTTCTAAAATCCACCACCACCACAAACTACGACATTTGGACTTAAGATCTCCACTGCGCTGAATAAATATTATTGCTCCGAAAAGCATCGTCAACGCTCCAGCTTAAGTCATGCCAGAGGTTTCACGTTTCCAGCACCATATTGGGAGCACGTGGAATGATCTTACAACTCTGTTCAAGTCAGTACCGTCTATATAATAATGACACGCTTGTTCATTCGCGCGTGCGCGTCTGTCTGCAATGCTCCGGCATGACGTCACGCGAGATTGGGCTCCGCAGGACGTGTTGATGACGTCGGAGACGCTGGGGCGTTGGAAGGAGTTTTGACGTCACGCCAGATTGGGGTAAATCAGAATATTTATTTAGACTGCAGGAGGAATCTGATGAGCTATAAAGGTCTTTTTCAAATATGTCCAGTAGGTGGTCGGAACGTTAGAACAACAAACAAAACAAAAATACTGTAGGAGTGAGTGCAAAGTAAAGGAAAGGTAAACAAATTACTTAAAAATATATATCTTACCGACGTAAAGCCCACTGAGCTACACAGCTCTTTTTCAGAAGTGACCTGGCCACAAATGAAAGCTTAACAAAGTGGCTTATCACGTGGAAATGTATTGCAGCCAGTGATGATATCAAGAGATACGGGAGAGGAGAGGGGTGATGATGTCACGCGACACTGGTGAGGTATAGGAGTGATGACGCCAAGAGAGGCGGGAGTGGTGAGGAGAGGGATGATGACATCACACGGGATTTGGGCGAGTCGGGATAGAGGAGAGAATAATTGTAATTTCATTTCGGCATATATACACAGCTCGTTAATCAATCAATATCTATTTTACATGCCAATATCGCCCTCAAGAAAGCACGCGTCGGTGCACGGGAACGGTATCGGGGGCATACAGGAACGAAACAAGGAACCCGTCACGCCCTCAGTATATATGTAGTGACTGTACTTGTCACTGTGTGGTGCCGGGACTTGCGAAGTCACGGCCGGTAATGTTGTTATTGCAGGCTGTCCGGGTTACGGGCTGCAGTACCAACACTAGTGGTGGTTGGGTGAGCGCTGGTTAGAGCGGAGGCACCGCGCGAGCAGCGTGCGGTCCCGGCTCCCAGGTGAGGGAGCGAGAGCGAGCGTCAGCCAGCCAGGGTTCCTCTGGGGCATGACACTGCAGGGGGGCCACCGGTGGACGGGGGCCGAGGGGCGGTCACGTGGTACCAAGGAGCTTACGGGAACATTCCAGAGGGAGCTAGAAAAGCCTGGAAGGTGGGCGGGGCTAAGGGCGGAGCCAGCCCCAGCCCGGGGGGATATAACAAGAGCTCCGTGAGGAGCTCGGGGTTCTTCAAGTGTTGGTGTTCAAAGATGCACGTCGGGGAGAAGAAGCCTCAAGCAACGCGGTCCGGGACCCAGCTTGTGGTCTGGACCGGGATAGCGAACCGTGTCTAGTTCTGCCGTAGCGTGGTTAGATGGGCATTCGAGACCCGAGCATAGGTTGTGTTATGTTACGTATTGTATGTGAATAAATAGTGTTGCTCCCAAGATACCGTCTGCAACTCAGTTGGACTCACTACAAAAAACTAAATTCTCATCTATATTCCCGCGTGAAATCAGTTCATGAAATCATCATCAGATTCTCTCCACATCGTTTTTGCTGCGGAAGTTTACGCATCGTTGGGGCGCCGCGGTGGCTAGGAGATGTTAACTCCCTCGCCTGGTATGCAGGAGGTCCTGGGTTTGATCCCGACCCCGATGCCTGCTGTATATTTGGAGTTTGCGCATCTCTCTCTCCATGTGGTAGCGTGAATTTTCTCCAGGTCCTCCAGTTTTTCCCCTTCGCTTTAAGGACTCAACAACAAGCCGTAAATTCCCACGTGATCCCACTTTGTTGAGTTATCTTTCCTGGCCAGGTCACTTCTGAAACAGAGCGGCATAGCTCAAAGAGCCTTACCTGGTAAAAAAATTAATAGTTTAGTCGTTCGAAATTCTGCGGGGGACTTTGCTGCCACAGTTTCCCGTAATTTTTCACGCGGACGCCCCCCATGTCACCTCGCTTGAACCAATACAAAGTGACGACTCCAAACGAACACAAAGCGTGCCACCCCCTTTATCATCTTTCTGGACTCCTGACTAATCTGGGGGGGGGGGGGCGGGCTGCACAGCTGTAGTACGAGCAATGGGATGGGATGCGTCCTCGAGGGCAGAATCCTCTGAGGAGATGGAGCCACGAGATTTGGTGCATGTTCCGGACGGATTATTGCATCATGAGAAGTGGCCTTCATCCAGCAGTGGACTGATTATGGCTTTTTTTGGGTTAGACCTGCATAAATATGTCGTTAAACCCGCCATCACCACCCGACACAGCAAATTAGTAAGGTTTGTCACGTAAACCAAACGGCCAATTCGTTACTAGTGTAGAGGAGAGAAATATGTAGTGCGTGCAGTAGAGGAGAGATATATGTAGTGCGTGCAGTTAAGAAATATGTAGTGCATGCAGTTAAGAGGACAAACAGGTGTGCGCGTTACAACATGAGATTTGCACCGACAAACTAAAGGGAGAAGCGGGTGCAACCGTGGTCTAACAGGTGGGTACACTGTAACCAGAGGTTGGCATCGAAAGGACGGGAGATGGGGGGTGATGATAAGGGATTAATGGGGCAACTGGCGCCGGGCTGGCGACAGCTTGAGGGGGAGCACGTGAGGACTCGGAATGAGGAGGGGTATATAAGGGGAGTGTGCGTAAGCGGAGGGAGTTGTTGCCCGGGAACCAAGAGTGAAGACATCTCGCCACTGCCGCTCCAGTCGTCAACGGGACCTCAACCCTCACGCCGTCGCCAGGCGGGTGTTGGCTGAACCCCCCGCCCGGGACAGATGGGTGAGCGGGTATGAGGGAGCGTAGGTGAGGGCAGCGGTGGAGATGCAGAGTCGCTGAGTGCGGAGCTGCTGTGTGCAGAATAAGTGAGGTGCAGAATAAATAAGAGCGGAGAGAAGTCAAGTGTATGTGACCATACAGGGTTATAGGAGTGCCTACCACTGGCACGAGAACAGTTGAAATAAAGTAAGCAGGTGACTTGTGTCGGTGCGAGTCATTTTTGAAGACTACATTTGGTGTTAGAATTGCCAACGAACCTTCGCCGTCATGTCCAAATAGGCGGTAAAACGTAAGAACCCACCTGTTGTGTTGTCTGACGATGATGTTGGAAGAATAACCAAGTTAAACTTGGTTAATTAATATTCATATCCATATTCCCAGTTTTTTACTCCCAGCTTTACACACTACCATCACTAAGAAATTTTACTCCAAGCCCTGCTTACTCCCATCACTTGGAAATTTACCACGCGTTGTTTCGAGCGTGCAAGTTTAGCTCCTTAGAAACTCTAATTTACTCCCCTGCAGCATAACAAAGGATGTCATTAATCGGCTTAACTTAGCTCTCTTATCAACCAGCTCAACTTCCGCCCCCTGCATCATAAAGCTTTAGTTTGAACTCCATGCACACCTCCCAGCCCACACCCCGCCCCCACACCCACCCTCCCTAATATCACCCCAATGTTGTGTTCACCCAGGATACTTCACTTCTCTTACACTTACCCTTATCTTAACTATTAATCAGCTAATCCCCCCCCCCCCGCCACCCTGGCTACTTCACTTCTCTTATACTTACCCTTATCTTAACTATTAATCAGGTAATACCCCCCCCCCCCCCACTCCTTGGCTCCCCCCCCCTTACCCTATATAAGCACGGTTCTCTAAATATCTCTCTTTATTCACTACATAAATTTTGCTGTGGCGGTTCCACCTGAAGACGGAGGCTTGTGTTGCTTCCGAAACATCGTGATTTAATTTAGATATTTTCATTTTAATTTATTTTATTTTTTACCTACATGACTTTACCAGAATAAAACAAAAAGTATGGATCCTTGCAGTCACGAAAACTTCAAATCTAGAATTGGGGCTGTCTTTTCCCAGCTTGTCGACGGCGTAGAGAGGGTCATGGCTTACGGCTGTCGAGTCTTGTCTCCTGCTGAACAGTGCTATTGTGTCATGCGCAGGGAGTTACTGGCCATGGTCCATTTCATCCAGCTCTATCTTCCGTATTTGTACGGACAGGACTTTGTCGTCCGCACGGATCATGCGGCCCTCCAGTACTCCCTGCACATCGACCACCCGTCCAGGCAGTTGACCCGATTGGCTTGAAATCCTCCAGGGATTTTCATTCATGGTGGTGTACAGGAAAGGCACTCGGCACGCCAACGCTAATGCATTGTCCCGCTTGCCACCCTATGGCATGTGCACGTGTGCCTCGGGTGCCTCGAGATGTATGCCTCCGCAAGAGGGTACGCCCACGGTGCTTGCGGCAGCCGGGACAACGCAGGATGATGGCGCTTCGTCGCCAAGCGATTCGGTCTTGAATCTTGACCACAATGCGTGGGCTAAGCTACAAGTTGATGACGCCTCACTCTTGAAATTGCGCCATCGTGCTTCTCGTGTGCTGGGCCCCGCGGGTCGCCCATCCATTGTACTACACGAGAGACTCCTTATGCGGTGGGAAGAGGAGTCCCAGCATTATTCCTTGGTCATACCCACAAGTCCTTAGGGTAAGACTTACTAAAGCCGTACACGAGAAATTTATGCACCTGTTTGTTCATAAAACGTTAGTGATGCTAAAAAAGGACTTTTACTGGCCCTGCGACCGCAGATTCCGATACAGTCCATTGTTGTGTCATAGGTGAATTAATTGGTGGCCCTTGACATTTTGGGACCCTTTCTGGTCTCCCAGAGAGGACACAAGTACCTCCTGATCGGTGTTGACCATCTGACCCGTTGGCCTATGACCTGGCCTCTGGCTGACCAATCGGCCGCATCCATAGCTGACGCCTTTTTATATGAATATTTTCTGGATAAGGCCCCCCCCCCCCCCGCCCCCCCCGAGCAGCTCCTCACGGATCAGGGCAGAAGTTTTTCCTCTAAGTTACTCCAGGAGGTGTGCGATTCTCTGGGCATGCGTAAAATACGCACCTCATCGTATCATCCACAAATGGATGGGATGGACGAGCAGTTGCACAGGACTCTCACTGCCATGCTATGCCAGCAAGTGACCATGGACCAGTCAGACTGGGATCTGCACATCCCAGGTGTCCTCACTGCTTACAGGCTAGCTCCTCATGCCTCAACGAGATTCTCACCATTCTACTTGATGTATGGGAGAAAGCCCAAACCCACAGTGCAGGTTCAGTTGGGCTTGCGCCCTTGTAGGAAGGGGTCGGTGGTGCCAAACCCCATGTCACAGACACTTGAGTAGCTGCGGTTGGCCTGCGAGGTTGCTAGGAGCAACTCGGCCCGCAGGCAGGCCAGAAACGAGCGGCTGCGGGGACAGGGAGGGCCAGGGGTTCCGTGGCAAAAGGAGGACATGGCGTGGTTACACTGCCCTCAAGTGCCCGTAGGCACGTCCCCAAAACTGTACTGTCCTTGGCAAGGACCAGTCGAGGTTATTGAGGTCCGGCGGCCGCAGTGTGAACGTATTCGGTTGGGCCAGCAACGCTGGTTCGTGCATCCGTCGCGGATAAAAAGATACGTCTCGCCCGGTCCTGTCAATTCATCCCCACACATCCCTTGCGGCCAATATCTGATGTGTCCGGCTCACCGACCGCCACGCCTGAGGAAACCGGACGTTCGGTACCGCCGACAGGACCGGAGCCCCTAACGTCCACGGACGGAACATTTAGGTGTCCTGCAGCGGACCATTCTTCAAACCCGAGCGAAACCATCTCTACCCGCAGGGACGGTCCGGCTGCACGCACTCGCTCACAACGCGTCACTTTACAATTACGTATTGTTCATGGGGTCGGTCAAAACAAATGCGTGCACGCTCGCATAGATTTTACAGACGGGATGGCTGCATTTTTATTCACGGGGGGGGGGGGGGGGGGGGGGGGAGATGATGTAGAGGAGAAAAATACGCGGTGCAAGCGGGTGCAACCAAGAACAAACAGGTGTGCGCGTTGCAACGAGGTTTGCACTGACAAACTGCCACCAATTACAACGTGTTCGTGCGAGTAATTTTTTAAGACACTACACTAGTACAGCATACATCGATTGTGTGTTGGAGAGTAAACCCACAACATTTACAATTCGGGTAACATGACATTTCACCGGTAATTACCACCAGCCCCATCAGGTGACAGCCAGAGTTGTGGAGAAATCCTCCTCCTGTTTTAGTCTTAAATCGAGGTGCGAAGGCCAGAGGGGGGGGGTTAATGTAGTCCTATAAATTACAACGGATATCGAATATTAGTTCGGTTATTCACAGTTAATAAACATACATATGATAACATTTTAAGAGTTTTGCATTAGTTTGCAATCCAACAGGAGGACAACCATGCTCTGAAAAAACCCACGTCACCGTTGACCAGTAGCTTTTGAACACACACGTTTTTTTTCCTTCAACTGGGTGCAGAGCAATACTCTCACATTCATCACTCTGGTCATCCTCAGAGAAGTAGCTTCTGGCCTACCATCCAACAGACGGTCACCGCATCGCGTGGTGCTTTCAGATGCGCTTCTGCGGCCGTCTGGAACGCTCTTCCTTCCAATATTAGGAAGCCACTGGGATCCATGCATTTTTTAATCGTCCAGAATGACAAACTCACTTCTTTTCAACTGCTTTTTGAATTGAGTTTGTCATCCTTCCCCCGCATCTCCGATTAGCGCGGTTGGCCAAGTACGGTGCGAAAGACGTTCAACGTACAAACATACATACGTGCGTACGGACGGACGAAAGAAAGGGGTGCGTTTCAAATCACGAGACCATGAGAGTAGGGTGCAAAACTTTTAGGGGAGCGACGTTGAAGCTGGGACATTTTCAGTAATATTGAGTCAATACGGCACGAGGGGTGGGGGGGGGACACTCGCACACACGCTAGCAACTCCAGATGACCTTGTTTTACTGCCAAGCGCAGCGTCCAAGTGATGTCACTGCAGCTTCCCTGACGGCCTTCACCCCCTGCTTCTCCCGCTTCCCCCAACCCGCTCCCGCCCCCCCGTCACGGCTCTTAGCGGCCGGTTTCCTGCTGATTTTCCGTTCCACCACCCACCCACCCCTGTGCATTAAATATTCAATGCAAAATTTGGGCCTCGGTGGGAAACGACGTTGATTACCACTTCCAGCGTCCCACGCGGAGGGAGGCTACGGCGGTTCGTTGACTGCTGGGCCGCGACGCCGAGTGAACGCGCGGCTGCCGTGGGGGGCGTCGTGCCCACTCGCGCAGGACGCAGCGGGAATGGGTGCCGCAGAGCGAATCCGCTCCCGATACACTGTCAGGATGCACGTGGCGGCTTTGAGGAGGAGGATGGCACGGGCCACTCAGACTCATCCTTGGACTTCAGCCCACGACTTCCTTCCACGTCAGCAACAAAATGTTCCAAATCGGGCAGTTCCGTGACCTGGGACATACACTTAGGACACTGGGGAGATGTGGGTAATGCCTGGTGGACACTGGGGAAATGTGGGCAATGTCTGGTGGACACTGGCAAGATGTGGGTAATGCCTGTGTGGCTTTGACTGTGAAGTGGCACTGCGGTCCTCAACCCCTCGCGTTGCATCCCGAAGGCAGCCGCAGGCTGTGTGGCATGGGCACCGTGCAGGAAAAATGACGAATCAACGGCTCGGTGGCCTCCTGTAGACTACACTACATCCTGCGCTCGATTGGGATTGAGTTGTGTGTGGAGTTCATCGGAGCTACAGCCCAACACGTGTAGTGGTGCTGTGCTAAGCCAGTGCCGCTATTATATTTACAATATAATATAATATCTATAAACTATTTTAACTATTTTTATTTTACCAGGTAAGGCTCACCGAGCTATTTAGCTCTTTTTTCAGAAGCGACCTGGCAATCACAAATGATAGCTCAACGAAGTGTCTTATCACGTGGAAATGTACAGCAGCCAAATACTCTAAAAACACGTGATGTTGATTCTAAATGCAGAGAGGAAAAACCTGAGCACCCGGGAGAAAAATCCACGCGACCACGGGAAGACAAACTTCAAATATACAGCAGGCGTCAGGGTCAGGATCGAACCCACAACCTCCTGGATACCAGGCGAGGGAGTTAACATCTCACCACCGTGGCTGTGAATAAACATTCGCAGCAGCTGCCACCAAGTTTTAACCAGTGTTTTTTTGGCTCCTGGTGATTACTACCTCCAGGCAATAACTGGCACAAGAATGGTTTGGTATTTTCTTTAAGCACCCACAGTGGACATTCAGAGGAAGTCCAATGTTGCATCATAAGAAGACAAGCTGAAAATTGCACAAAGCACTTGTAGAGAGATACTCTGAATTACTGTGCATTGAGAAAGAGGAACACGTGGATTTGAGAACCTACAGATGTTAGTGACACCATCCAAATCGCGAACAATCAGCAGGCTTGGGGAGTCCGTGTGGCTATAAGGGGGGATAGACATTGGTCAACGATTAATAACGGAACGGAGTGGCAGCCAAAGAACGGAAAGTGTCGAAGAGACATCCGAGGGGGGTGTAACAATCCACTGAGCAGCTGCTGGATGGATTGTTACATTGCCCGTATCGTGGGCAATAAAGGAAGGACTGATGACTTCGAGGAGGATGTGGAGCTGAGTGTACTTGCCAATGGCCGGTACCTGGGGTTCTCAAGATCGGCCGCTGTGGAGGAGGTTCGTGAAGGACGCTATTGGGCAGTTGGAGGCAGTCGCCCTCCGGCAACAGCAGAGGGCGGAGGAGCGACGTTCACAACATCGAGCGAAGTGCCGGGCGGTTAGAACACGGCAAGTTGGCACAGTATGGGGCACAGGTGGTACTTCTGCCAGTCATCTCAGTCGATCGACCCATTGCACCTGGGTCTGTCCCGTGACCTCCTACCAGCAAGCGTTCGACACTACACATGACAGCCTTAAGGTGTACCTGGCCCCGCACAAGCGCCGTAGCGACATCACCGGCACTTCGTGGCAAATGGGGGGTATTGTTGTTGTAGTAACATTTCCGGTTTGAGAGAGGTGGTGGCTTGGGGAGGCCTTCGTCCAGCAGTGGATTGACTACGCCCGATGATTATGACTACAAGGATCTCCGCGGCTGCCGAGCCGGGGCCACCTGAGCTGCGACGAGACCCAATGGCAGCGCCCCTCGCCGACTGTCGCAGAGGTTCCCTGGTTCAAATCCAGCGGCCGCCCTGGTACAAATCCAGCGGCCGCCGTGGTTATCACTGCGGCGTGAATTAACCATTCAAGTACGCAGCGGTATTTGCTTCCTGGCGGACGTTATTAAACATCCTGTTGCGTGCTGGTGTCACCATCCAAAGTTGCCAAATTTGATTATCTTCAATAAAAAAGACCGTCAAATTATTTCTCAATTGGAATTGCATCTTGCAATCATCGCCCACCCATTGTGAAGGCAGGAAAGCTCCTGAAGAAGAGTGCTTCAGACTCAGTGAGGCTTTCCTGGGTTAAACAAGGATGCAGTAATCGTAACAACGATGATGATGAAAGCTCTAGATGCTTGCGCGGCTCATGGAGTGAAGCTGTCCAGGCACAACTTCGCTTAGCACGATTGTCTACGTACAGTTTACAAAGAAGTTCAACGTACGTAGCCATCAATACATACGTACCGCATGCCGTGAGGTCCAGAACACGGCTCACCGTGCCGTCACTCTCACTCACGCAGAGACGGCCCGACTTGCGCAACTGCCTTTTCAAGACACACCGCTGTATATTCAGCCGCGCTGGTACATTTAGAACGTACGACATTTGCAGTCGGCATATTAACAATTTGTCTCCCCACGCTCCCTGGGATTGGATGCAACGAGCTGTTACTGTTTGCGATCACACTCAATTTCACGACCTAATTATATTTGCGTTGTTTCTGTCGTCTCCTTTGTTTTGTCTCTTTTGTACCACCCCTCTTTTCTGTAGGGGCTCCCTCCTTTGGTTTGTGTGTCTCTCGTCCGTCTTGTCCATAAATGTCCATGTCAACGATGTTGTCTCGTTCTTTCCATCAATTAACCCGAAATTCGCACGAATAACAAACAAAAATCACCCATTGCTATACGGGCCATTGAGCGCAGGTATCACGAGCACAGGATTTTTTTTTTATTCTACTAGGTAAGGCCCATTGAGCTATCTACATTACTTTTTTTTAAGAAGCAACCTGATCACAAATGTGGCTCATCATCACACGGAAATGTAGAGCAACCAAATACCCTAAAACGTGCGACGCAGATTCTAAATGTGGAGGAAAAAAAACGGAGAATCCAGATAAAAATCCACGTGACCATGGGTCGAGAGAGTGGACACGCAAACTCCAAATACACAGCAAGTATGATCAGGATGGGGATCGAATCCACGACCCCCTGTAAACCAGGCGAGGTATTTCACATCTTCTAGCTACCGTGCATCTTCACACACCCCAATGCGAGGACCGGCAGAGGGCAGCAAGGGAAGCCGACCGAAGGCCATGACGACGTCCCCATCGGTGGCTGTGCCGATACAAAGTTACCACACCTCCTGTGGGGGGTGGGGGGGTCACTACCGATCGGTGTGTGAAGCCGGCCAACACGGCGGTGGCACAGCTCGTTCCCCCCACCCAGCGACACAGCAGGAGAGGGACAGAGGGGCCTGCAGGCTGCGTGAGCCGCAGCAGTATCTTGGAGCTCGCTCCGCCCCATCAAGTGATGGGGGTGGGGTGGGGGGAGTGGTTAGCGCACACGGGGGCCTGCGGTAACCTCTCACCGGCGAGGGGTTACCGCAAAGCACCTTTGCCACCCGTGCAGCAATGAACGCGGCAGGCACGGGCATGTCGACCCGCCTCGGCTCTTCTTCACGGGGGACGAGGGCGCCTTTTTGTTGACCGCGGTAATCTCGTTCCCATAAATGTAAAAAAACTCTCACGGTCGGTCGGGATCGCGCTCTCACTCCTACCTGATATTGGCCACGTAGCGCTTGCTGCAGCCGGGACAGGCGGATTCGTGTGGTTTCAATGGCCCAAAAATGATGTTTTTTTTATTGAAGAACAGTTTTAAAAGTACAGGTGCATGAACAACAACAACAACAAACTACTCCCAACATCACTGCAGAGAGGAGCCGAGAGACAAGCCAACGGGCGCTCTTCCCACCGTTCACCTCCTGCCATCGTACATTGAGATTATTTAGATAACTTTTGCTGCTATAAATGTTGATAAGCTACTTTGTTGAACTGTCATTTGTGAGTTTAACATGTCGGCTGTCACTTGTGGACAGGTCACTTCCGGAAATGAAGTTAATACCCTTCAAGTGGCCTTTGCCTGGTAGGATGGGGATGGTTTAGTTGCATTCATACGTGTTTGGCCGATTTGTTTACCTTTCTTGTACTTTGCGCTCCGATTGTAATTTGGTATTGTTTGTTGTTCTAACGTTCTCACCCCGTACCCCTACTATTGGACATCTGTAAAAAAAAATTGCTTCACAACTCATCGGATTCCTCCTCCAGTATAAATATTCCGATTCTGGTCTGCTTGTTGGACGCAAGTCGACACACTCGGACCACGAGTGCGACCTCCAACTTTCAGCGAGGTGGGTTCAGTTCTCCACCGCGGTCGCAAGCAATGCAAAGAGGAAAAGCCTCGAGACAAACCAAGACTGAAAAAAACAGCAACAACACCGAATGTTAACATGGCGGTGACTCACCAACTACGCGGCAGCCAGTGAACACAATTCATCCAGGAGTGACTGATGCTAGTCCACGACTGATCATAGCGATGGTTTGGGGAGGCCTTCATCCAGCAGTGGATTGACCATGACTAATGATAGTCCATGACTGATCATAGCGGTGGCTTGGGCAGGCTTCATCCAGCAACTGACTGACCAAGACTGATAGCGATGGACGAGAATTAACGAACCGTAACCGCTGAGCTCCTGCTTGTTGCTGTTACTCCGTGACACTCTAAGCCGCCACTCGGCATCTCTCATTGTCCCCCCCACCCCCCATTCAGACGGCAGAGTCGATGCGCTGGCTATTCATCGTACACAATGATGACCACTTGTCAATAATCCACTACTGGATGCATGGGGGCACTTCCCCCCC
>NC_083822.1:1560150-1576131 GCF_015708825.2 Lethenteron reissneri
CAGGAGGTCACGGGGCAGACCCAGCAGGTGCCACGGGTCGACTGACTGAGATGACTGGCTGATGCACCACCTGTGCCCCCTACTGTGCCAACGTGCTGTGCTTTAGCCACCCGGCGCTCCGCTCGTTGTTGTGAGCGTTGCTCCTCCGCCATCTGTTGTTGTTGGAGGGCGACTGCCTCCAACTGCCCAGTAGCGTTCTCCACAGAGGCCGATCTTGACACCGCTGGTACCAGTCATCGGCAAGTCTACTCAGCTCCACATCCTCCTGTACCACATCACTCCATCAATTCTCTAGCCCGTGCCGTGCCCATTTAGCGACCTCTGTCTGGCCGAACAAAAGCTTTTTAGGTATGCGGTGACTGGGCATGCGGGCTACATGACCCAGCCAACGCAGCCTTGCCTGCCGGAGGAGCTCATCGATGGAACTTTGTCCAGATTTTCAAGGATTTGTGAGCTCCTCACACAATCCAGCCTGGTTAAACCCAGGATGGATCGTTGGCAGGCCAGCCGAAATGTATCTAACCGGCGAAGATGTTCCACGTTCGCAAGCGTAGAGAAGGGAGGGAATGACCATGGCCGAGAAGACCTGAAGCTTCGTGTGGAGCGACAGACAAGATCGCTTACACACAGCGTTACACAACCGATGAAAAGATAATGCGGCTCGACTGATTCGGAGTGAGACCTCTGCTGTTAAACCGGAGCTGGTCATTAGCACACTGCCAAGGTATGAGAAACTCTCCACTCTATCCACAACTGCCCCATCACCCATTGGGAGTGGTGGGGGTGGAGTGTCCGATGGTACAAAATACCCAGGCAGGTGCTTAGTTTTGTTGGGGCTGATGGTAAGGCCCCACCTCTTAGTGGCACGCTCCAAGTTAAGCAGCAGCTACTCCAACTCCTCTGAGTGAGCGGCAATTACCAGATCATCGGCATACATATCATGGTTGAGCAATAGGGAGCCATCCCTTGACCGCACCCAGGCAACGATTAAAGGCTTCACGAACTACGTGGTCGAAATAGATGTTAAATAATGTGGGAGCCAGAGGACATCCCTGTAACACCCCAAGGTGTACAGGTAATGGCTCTGACTCCCGGCCACGTAGTTTTACCCTGGCCCGCTCACCATCATGAAGGCCCTTAATGATCGTGAGCAGCGGGTCAGGGACTCCGAAAGCACGAAGAACAACCCAGAGCCCAGGCCTACTGATGGTATCATAGGCCTTGACCAGGTCAATAAAGCAGAGATTCTGGATTTGAAGCTTTCGTGACTGCAAGGATTCATATTCTTAGGTTTTTTCGGTAAAGTCACGTAGGTAAAACATTAAAATTAATATGTTATTAATCTCCAAATGGCCCTTGGCAGAAAAAAGGTTCCCCTGCTGTAGGCGATGAGATGGGGCCTGTCGCTTTTTTTCAGCCCGCCTGAACACCTTTGTCAGCCAGGGTCTCTGGGGAGGTCTGGACCATGTACCCAAAGCAGCCATTGCAGCTGCATGAGCCACAGTCCTAAACCTCACCCATTTCCCCTCGACATCAGGAAGAGTGGGGGACGATGCCAACCCCAGCCGCACGCAATGATCTGGCCCATGTCTTCCAATCACTCCAAACCAGGTGCTAGCATCATGACCAACTCGGGCATTGAAGTCACCTAACAAGATGACTATCCCAAGGGGCCACTTTAGCCAGCACCTGTGACAGGAGGTCATAGAAGGCATATAACTCATCGGCCTTGCCTGCCTTCCTCCACGGATGTTCATCTTCGGCTCGACTGATTCGGAGTGAGACCTCTGCTGTTAAACCGGAGCTGGTCATTAGCACACTGCCAAGGTATGAGAAACTCTCCACTCTATCCACAACTGCCCCATCACCCATTGGGAGTGGTGGGGGTGGAGTGTCCGATGGTACAAAATACCCAGGCAGGTGCTTAGTTTTGTTGGGGCTGATGGTAAGGCCCCACCTCTTAGTGGCACGCTCCAAGTTAAGCAGCAGCTACTCCAACTCCTCTGAGTGAGCGGCAATTACCAGATCATCGGCATACATATCATGGTTGAGCAATAGGGAGCCATCCCTTGACCGCACCCAGGCAACGAATTAAAGGCTTCACGAACTACGTGGTCGAAATAGATGTTAAATAATGTGGGAGCCAGAGGACATCCCTGTAACACCCCAAGGTGTACAGGTAATGGCTCTGACTCCCGGCCACGTAGTTTTACCCTGGCCCGCTCACCATCATGAAGGCCCTTAATGATCGTGAGCAGCGGGTCAGGGACTCCGAAAGCACGAAGAACAACCCAGAGCCCAGGCCTACTGATGGTATCATAGGCCTTGACCAGGTCAATAAAGCAGAGATTCTGGATTTGAAGCTTTCGTGACTGCAAGGATTCATATTCTTAGGTTTTTTCGGTAAAGTCACGTAGGTAAAACATTAAAATTAATATGTTATTAATCTCCAAATGGCCCTTGGCAGAAAAAAGGTTCCCCTGCTGTAGGCGATGAGATGGGGCCTGTCGCTTTTTTTTCAGCCCGCCTGAACGCCTTTGTCAGCCAGGGTCTCTGGGGAGGTCTGGACCATGTACCCAAAGCAGCCATTGCAGCTGCATGAGCCACAGTCCTAAACCTCACCCATTTCCCCTCGACATCAGGAAGAGTGGGGGACGATGCCAACCCCAGCCGCACGCAATGATCTGGCCCATGTCTTCCAATCACTCCAAACCAGGTGCTAGCATCATGACCAACTCGGGCATTGAAGTCACCTAACAAGATGACTATCCCAAGGGGCCACTTTAGCCAGCACCTGTGACAGGAGGTCATAGAAGGCATATAACTCATCGGCCTTGCCTGCCTTCCTCCACGGATGTTCATCTTCGGTGAGGGCATAAGTAACCACGACCACCACTCCTCGCCTCTGGTTGATGGGAAGGCGAGCCCAAAGTAGCCTGGGGCTTCCAGCTTCCCATACCTCACCGCCACGCTCCTTCAATCTTTTGTCCAGAAGAAGAGCCACTCCTTGTTGTTTGGCAGTCTCCTGCCCCGAGTAGAGGACTGTCCACCCCTCATGGTGGCAGGAGCCAGAGCCGGTCCACCCGACCTTTTGAATACCACTGAGATCCAGGCGGTACTGGTCCAGCTCCCGACAGAGGAGTGGCAGCCTCTCCTCCGCAGCGAGTGTTCGAACATTCCATGTGGCCATCCGAAGTGGATTTTTGTTTCTGGAGGAGCCCCGAGGGTAAGGATTCAGTCTCCTGGGTTTGGCCAGGAGACGTCTTAGACGCCTGTACCCCCGGGGCCTCCGGCACAAGCTTAATACGTTTTTTACATCGTAGTTTTAGTGGTAGTTAATTGAAGGTGGAGGGGTTACAGAGCCCCCATTTGGCTGCTGTGGTGGTTACAAACGCCATGAAGGGAAAGGGCCAATCTAAATTGGCCCTTCCCCCACGGCACTGCCCAACACATCGTTGCCGTCCGGCACCACGAGGAGGTAGCAGGTTGTTTTTGCCCGACCAGAGAACACACCATAACACACACACGCCACACACTTCAACACACGCAGGACGAGGCCTGCTCTGCTCACAGGCTCCGTGTGTGGGTCTATGGCCCGCAGCATGGCTCATCACACGCCTACTGCTTGATGCCCTCTTGCCGGTCTTTGTATACATTTCAAGTTGTGCTCTTACTAGGGAAGTGCGATAGAGTCCCCCCCCCTCCACGTCCATCAGACGAGTGAGACTCTCTTCACACACATCATTCACTTGTACAGCAGATTGAATCATCATAAACCACTACCATCATCAACATCACTGGTGTGTGTGTGTGGGGAGTGGTAGTGTAGCGGTTAGCACGCTGCGCTACGAACCCAGCGACCGAGTTTGATTCCCGCTCACGACCAACACCAGGTGACGATTATCTGAACCGGTCCTGGGCATCCCCTAGGTCGACTCAGCCTCAAATGAGTACCCGGTGCTGTGTGTATAAGTATCGCTACTATGGAGACAAAGGCGGCCGGGTGTGGTGCTGGCCACCCACACTATTGTAACCCTGCCGGCCTTCATAGGTGCTCGCTCACAGCACTTGCCGAACAGTCTGGTGAAGGCTACACGGGGGATCTTTGTCTTTGCCATGCATAGCTCCTGGTGTGTTGTGCTCTGCATTTTATCGATTACCAAACATGCTCATTGCCAGCGCATGGCAGCACCACGAGGAAGTGAATGAATGATGCTCGAATATACCCAGAAGAAGCTGATAGTTTCTGACCTCCCGAGTCATATATCGAATAGCAAAGAGGATAAAAAAACTGAAGCTTCAACCTTTTTCAGGATACACTACAGGAGATCGTCGATTTTCCTGGGGCTTAAGGGGCGGGGGGGGGGGCAGCGCCGGATTTTCAAAATCGCCGGATAATCACTTGTCATCATTATTTAAAACAGCTGATGTTTGCACATTTTTGTATGATATTATGTGATTAGGTGTTGTGTATATGTTTTTTTGTTAGTGTTTACATTTTTTTGACCATGTGAAATTGTCCTGAATCAACATACAAATAGCATACCTGTCAACCCCTTATCAGTGCCTACCTTATGGGGACCTCATTTGCCAGTAAAAATATGATAATTGGTTCTTTACCCTTCTATCTGGCAACAAAACTACCTTATTACAGACCAATTCAGACCTTATTGGTCACTCCGTGCCCTTAGAAATCTCAATGTTAATCTTACAAAGTCACATCACAAGGGAGAAAGACAAACAAATAGACAAAACAATTTGCCCGAATTGAAACGGACCTGAAAACTCAATTTCCCTGTACAAGAATATGGGGTAAACCGTATGGGTTGACAGGTATGAAATAGACAAAGTGACTGTAAGAAGTTACCGTATTTACTGTACCATACTTACCACTCCAATGTGGAAGACTGCATCATGTTGTGATGATGTACGTAGCACCACTACGCTCTTGTATCAACACGATCGCGTGTTTGACGATCACCGAACCGGTGCAGCCTTCAGGCCCAGTGCTCCGGTGAATGCCGAATTACACAACGCAACTTTTTGCCCGATCACACCGTATATAATTTCTATTCCTGTAGTTATTCGTTAAGAAATATTTATATACGTGCAGTATATTCATTGTTTAAGTTGTATGTATTGTAAAATGTACTGTATATAATATCTGACACTGAAATCGAGCATGGCTACTTTTTTTGTCACGCACGTGGTGCCAATAGCCGGACTGGTTATAGCCTTTCGAGCGGTTTTGCTGGATCGGCCCTGGACAGCCGGATAATGTTGAAAGCAGCAGTTGGATAATCGATGATCAACGGTACTACATCCGTTACTTAGACCCTCGCATAACTCGATTTACAAAATCCATCGGTTCCACTGAGAGTGCAAGGTCGACGAGAGATCAACAGCCTATCCACGGGACATTTGGTCTCGGCTAGGTCAATGCAGGCTTCCAGATGTCTGTAAGCACGGGGGCTTTCCTTGGCACAAATGTTGCATCCCATTCCTGCCGAGGGCTCGGTGAAAACGGCTTGAGGTTTTTTAGGATGTGCCTTAAAGATGCTGTCTGGGCAGCAGTGGTAATGATGATTGAGGCCTTCTCGTCCCTCATAAAATCCCTGGCTTAATTGATGAGGGGGTTTCAGCGGATTCGTATTTAACTGGCCCATTACTGCTGATTGCAGCATCCCACGCCCAAGGAAATGAGGAGGCTTTGCGCAAGCGACTGGTCCATCGGGAGGTTCACGAAGATGTGGAAAGAGGCCCCCCCCCCCCCCCCCGAGGAGTCCTTGTGTAATGGATATTACAGAACTAAGTAGGGCATGGCTGCCATCTGCGTATAAATAAAAGGCTTGAGTGGGCATCTTCAATGGGGAAGTAACGATGTACCAATTAATTAATAAGGTTTTGTCCTGACACTCGTGGTACATATATATTTTATTCATTCAAATTCTAAGCAGGTGATGTCCTCACATTGCACGTAGACTAATGGAGCTAACGCAATTGTGACAGTTGAGATACATCACAAACGAGATGGGGAAAAGAAAGAAAATATATGTTCCTAGAAACTAATTATGACCCTGAATGAAATCACCCAGGGGATGAATAGTATTCATAATAAAGGTTTTTGTGGGTTAGATCGCGTAAGTATAAATGTGTCGATAACCCGCCACCACCCGACACAGCCAATGAGTGACGTTTGGCATGTATAACAAAATGTGCCAATTAGTTACTAGTTCAGCCCACCGGTTGTGTGTTGAGAGTAAATACACAATATTTACAATTTAAGTCCTGTGATGTTTGGCTGGTAATGACATCCAGCATCGTTGGGCGATTTTGCCAGAATTGTCAATTCTGTACTCATTAGTAACGTTGTGGATTTACTCTCCCACACACAACCAGTGGGCTGAAGTAGTTACTCATTGGCTACGTTTTGTTTATGTGACAAACCCCTACTGGTTGGCTATGTCGGGTGGTGGCGGATTGACAACACACCATTAATATTTACGTGTTCGAACCCCAAAACAAACTTATATTATGAATAATATTGATCGCAAAAGCCTACGTGTCAGGGATGAATAGTTAATGCATGGCCCTACGCAACGCACAGCATGGCGATGCTCGCTATCCCCCCTCCCGTGTGTGCTTTCAGCTGATTTACTTCCCATTGGTACTTCACAAGGGGTACTGGGTGGCCCACCTGCCTGCTGCCACTGGTGCACAGAGTTTCTGTAAGGGGGTGGGGGGGAGTGCCAGTTTCCGTTTGATCAACGCTCCTGCCACCGATAACTTCTCGATTTGGAATGGTCCTGGCAATGTTTGGTGTCATTGACATGCTGCATCCATATGTGTTCGCTCAAGGTCCCAAAGATCTGGGGCATGCAGATCTACTCTGCATTCCTATAGTCGAAGCTTCTTCGGTCTATGGGTGACCAAGATTTTTCCCCATGTAGCCCCCAGGCGATGGAACGCTCTTCCACGAGATGTCAGGGGGATCTCTGAGTCTGTGGACATTTTTATAATATATATTTATAATATTAAAATATATTTATAACATAATTATTTTGCTGAGTGTCTGCTGCTGTGTCCTATACAGCGCTTTGAGATTCTTGATGAAAAGCGTGATGCACATGGAATTATTATTATTGTGAATGCACAAAAGTAATTGAAAAAGGTCCCATAGAATATAATTGCTCGGCCTCGGCGAAAAATGTTCTTGATACGTGCATTGTCTTTGTGCTGTTCGCCTTTTGGGGTTCTCTGGTCTGACACTGGTGAGACTAGGCCATAAAGAAGGCTGTCTCTGGTATAGGCCAATCAGTTTCAAAGACAATGCATATATTATTATCAGAGCATGTTTGTTTTCATGTTTTTTTTCCACAAGTACCTGTGGTTAAGGCAGACATGATTCATTGCAAAATGAATCTATTTGGTGTTTGAATATCTTAACACTCCCTGTTTTATTGCCAGAAAGGGTAAAACCTCTTCTTATTTTTCACACTTTGATGCTGGCAAAAAGGTCCCATAGATACAAGAATTACATGAGCAGGCATTGTTTGAGGCTGTGTTATCCTCTCCATCAAGAAAGTGCAATAATTATGTTCACTGGCTACAACAATATTCAACGTCATTGTGGACCGTGTAAGAGACGAAGAATGACTGAGGCATCGTTCCATAATTGAGATATATTATTTTTGTGTAGACATTTACTAAATAAGTTCTCTAATTTTTGTTCCAGTTTTTGGTCCCATATCTTTGACGTCGTCAACACTTTTACCATCTGGTCCAGGAACTTTCCCAAGTTTGTATTCTGTGAAGGGCAGTTTACGTAATCAGCTGCAATCATGCCCACTCTTCTCATTTATTGCAAAAAACATATATCCCTTTACAGGAACAGCTGCTATGGCTTCAAATATTCAGGTAGGGCAGCCGACGATTCATTATAGGTTAGCCAGACGATATATGTTCCAAGGAGCTCGTGAATCCTTGAAAGAACTGGGCACGGTCCCATCGGTGAGCTCCTCAGGCAGGCGAGATTGGCGTTTGCTGGACCATCATGTAGCCCACATGCCCAGCTCAAGCAGGAAGTTGGTGAAAAGATGGGCTAATGCGGTATGGCAGGATTAGGAGCTGATTCAATTACCCATTGATTGGTACCAGCGGTGTCGAAATCGGCCTCTGTGAAGGAGGCTCGTGTAGCGACGCAACTGGGCAGTTGGAGGCAGTCACCCTTCGGCAAAAATGCAGGCAAAGAGGAGCGACGCTCGCAACAACGAGCAGAGTTCCGAGTGGCGAACAAGCAGCAAGTTGGCGCAGTGATGAGCACAGGTGGTGTATCTACCAGTCAGGTAGCCCTGAACACCTGGGCCTTGTTCCCTGCCTTCCTGCCAGTGCGCCTTCCATGTTATAAGCGCTTTGATATCACCGGCACTTGATGGTGAATTACTGTTATTATAATAGGGCGTGAGGGCGTGTCCGTGTGGGGCTGTGTGGTAGGGTTATGGTGTGTTTAGGAGTGTTCATTGCTATGTGTATGCGTGGGTGTGTGCGTGATGGTTGTGGGACTGTTTAAAGTTTTCTACTAGGGTTTTTTCCCTCTAAAATAATGTGAACACACGAATAATTTAATTATTTCGACCCTTTGTCAGACCACTGCTGGCCGAGGGCCATGTTGGTCGTGGAGTGCGTTTGACCATACTTCACCATTTCGGCCAGTACCGGTCGGTGAAGGGCGCCTCTTGTTGACTGGTTCTGATGAAGCTTGCCTCGTTGCGTTCGCTGTGGCCTGGAATCGAACTCGGGTCGTTGGGTTCGGAAACAGACCCTGGCACATTTGGCCAAACATAGATTTGTAACTGGCCAAGGCTGCACGATTTAAGCGACCGTTAAAAAAACCACACACGTGCATTCAGTTTAACACGTAGTAGTCGTAGGCTTTCGCGACCTATATTATATCCACAGAAGTTTTTTTTGGTTAGATCGCGTAAATATAAATGTGTCGTTAAACACCGCCCAACACAGCCAATTATTAAGGGTTTGTCCCGTAAATATAATGTGCTGATTAGTTACTAGTTCAGCACTCACCGGCTGTGTGTTAAGCCGACAACAAAATGTTAGAATTCGAGTAGCCGTGACATTGCGCTGGTAATTACAACGACAACCAGCCTCATCAGGCGACGATCAGAATTGAGGAGAATCCTCCCTGTGTCTCGGGCCTTCAGTATAGAGGAGGGTTAAATGTGATGTGAAAAAAACAACCTCTCTTATGGATGTGCATTCAGGCAGTGACTTTCATTTCTTAAGAGCGTAAATAATAAAGTAGAGTAATGACAATGCACGACAGCATTACACAGTCCACACGGAATGTCGGGGCGCCAGCGGGAGTGAGTGAACCCACGCGGACACGCACGCGGAAACGGCCATCCTCCCCAGCGCAGCCAACAAGTCCCGACAACATTCCAGCAATGCGCCCACTCCTGCAAGACGCTTCCGTCCTGCATGCATGTATGTACGTTGAACTTCTTTAGCACCGTACTTAGCCGACCGCGTTAATGGGGAGGTGCAGGAAATCGAAATTTGCTTAATACGTGTGATGTTTGCCCACTGTTCTCTTGGTATAAGTTCATTTATATATATTTTTGCTCGCTTTTCATCCGTGGTTTTGACTGCTGGTGATTACATTTATTTTACACAATAGACTGAAAAATCAGTCGGCTCCCTGTGAATGTGGCTGTCCAGAGCGCGTGGTGCAGGCGGCGTGCTTGATGGGCGGGTGTTGTTGTTTTTAGGATTTTGTTGACGAGCAATGCCAGGGGAGTGCCATCCTCCCATAACGGGGGGGGGGGGGGGTGCTTTTGTAACCCGTTGGTTCTCGCATCGTGTTGAGTCGAGCGCTTTGCTGGTGTTCAACGCGTTGGGTTCGGGTTGTGCGTGTTGGGACGGGGATTTGCGAGCACGGCTCGGTAGAGGATTCTGATCGTTGCTGTTTCTTCAGAGTAATCCGAGAGTATGTCTGTCGTCTTTGCGTCGATCCTTGTTATCTTTGCAGGCGAGAGTCTTCGCAGCCTGGCCCTGTTGTGTTTTATTATCGTTGTTATTCCGATTTCGATTTAAAGCTTTCGTGACTGCAGGGATTCATCTTCCTGGTTCTTTCGGTAAAGTCACGTAGAAGGGAAGTAATAAAATAATAAGAATAAAACATAATAAAAATAAAACATAATAAAATAATTATCACGACGTTTCGGCCACAACGCAAGCAGCCGTCCTCAGGTGAAGAATGAAACACCACCAAGCTTGGAGCGTATATTTAAGCTGGGTTGGAGGGGGGGAGGTTGGGAAGAAGAGCGCCTTGACAAAATAATTTGCATATCAAGAGGAATTTAGCATATGGAAAGTGCGTAGGAGGTGGGTGGGGGGTTTTCAAATTAATATTATGCCCGTGCATTATGCAGGATTAGCAGCATCAAAGGGAGGGGGAAGGGGGGTAGCATTAACAAAGGAAAGGAATGTTAATAGTATGTAGCTGCAGTTACTAAACAATCACGTAAAAAACTAAAGTATAAACTACATAAACAACTAAAGTATAAACTACATAGCATAATCAGTATACTTACTATACTCTACAATAAGCTGAGGTACTAACGGTAAGTAATACATTACAATTATACGTAGTAAAAATTATATAATATGCTTCCATCTCAACTTTATTCTCTTACATCACACGAGTCTACACCGTACTATATACTGCCATAGACAAACCCAACATTAAATTATATACTGTATTGCTATAAACCACCTATACCTTATACATTTTAATATACACTATTATTATTCTACCCACCCTAATGTGTATCACACTGCTATATGTTTACTATACAATTACGATACTATATATTACTTTGTACATTGTATTAAGCATATCAATGTTATACTATTTGTTATTATACACTGTACCATTGACCGTCGTGTCAATGGGTGAGTCGTGGGGGGAAACTTGCAGCGGAGCAAAGAATCCATTCCCTGCGGAGAATACAATGCCAGTGAGTGGAACGCGGTCTGAAAGTCACCGTAAACGTGAACACAATCAGTTAAGATCCGAAATGGTTTATTACGTCCTTCCAATGATTGCTAAGCCAGAATCCATCTTCTCGGTTGAAATTGTCTCTGTGTTTGTATATGTGGATCGCCTCATGAACGAATCTCTCATGATAGCCAGATGGCTTGCAGAGAACCTCTGTCTTGGAGAAGTCATTGTCATGTGAGCCCACTGAGTTGTAACAGTGATCTGCCACGGCTGAGGTGTCTGTCCTACCGTGTTTCAGGTCTGCTTTATGTTCACGGATGCGGTCCGAGACATGTCGTTTGGTTTCTCCAATGTAACTGCTACCACAGAGGCAACTTAGTTTGTAGACGCCAGGGTACTGTATGTCTGGAACCACATCTTTTACAGACGGGACCAGATCACGGATTTTATGTACTGATTTGAATCGGACCTGGATCTTGTGTTTAATCAGGATTTTGGAGATCTTTTTTGTGACCCCAGCAATGTAGGGTAAGGTGATGGTCTTGAAAGGCTCCTCAACAGGATCCTTCTTGATGGTTGGAGTGATGGCTTTGCAGATTGTGTAGTCGGAGTAACCATTAGCCTTAAGAGTTTGGCGTATGTGTTTGAGTTCACTGGCAATATGTTCCTGGTCGGAGATGCATTGGGCTCTATGGTATCGAGTCTTGATTGTGTTAACGTTTACGGTGACTTTCAGACCGCGTTCCACTCGCTGGCATTGTATTCTCCGCAGGGAATGGATTCTTTGCTCCGCTGCAAGTTTCCCCCCACGACTCACCCATTGACACGACGGTCAATGGTACAGTGTATAATAACAAATAGTATAACATTGATATGTTTAATACAATGTACAAAGTAATATATAGTATCGTAATTGTATAGTAAACATATAGCAGTGTGATACACATTAGGGTGGGTAGATTAATAAATAGTGTTATATTAAAATGTAAAAGGTATAGGGTGGTTTATAGCAATACAGTATATAATTTAATGTTGGGTTTGTCTATGGCAGTATATAGTACGGTGTAGACTCGTGTGATGTAAGAGAATAAAGTTTAGATGGAAGCATATTATATAATTTTTACGACGTAGAATTGTAATGTATTACTTACCGTTAGTAACTCAGCTTATTGTAGAGTATAGTAAGTATAATGATGATGCTATGTAGTTTATACTTTAGTTTTTTATGTAGTTTATACTTTAGTTTTCTACGTGGTTGTTTAGTAACTGCAGCTACATACTATTAACATTCCTTTCCTTTGTTAATGCTACCCCCCTTCCCCCTCCCTTTGATGCTGCTATTCCTGCATAATGCACGGGCATAATATTAATTTGAAACCCCCCCCCCCGCCCACCTCCTACGCATTTTCCATATGCTAAATTCCTCTTGATATGCAAATTATTTTGTCAAGGCGCTCTTCTTCCCAACCTCCCCCCCTCCAACCCAGCTTAAATATACGCTCCAAGCTTGGTGGTGTTTCATTCTTCACCTGAGGACGGCTGCTTGCGTTGTGGCCGAAACGTCGTGAGAATTATTTTATTATGTTTTATTTTTATTATGTTATTACTTCCCTTCTACGTGACTTTACCGAAAAAACCAGGAAGAAGGTTATTCCGATTGTTTACCCAGCAAAGCTTCGCTGAGTCTCGAAGCTCATTTGAAGGAAGAGGATCCTTTGCCAATTTTTTTTCCGGATTGTTGAGATGTTACTGCTGCTGCGTGTAACCCCGACTTAAGTCATTTTCAGGAATATTTTCAGCATTGGGATGTTTGAACCACGGTGGCGAGATGTTAACTACCTAGCCTGGTATACAGGAGGTCGTGGGTTCTTATACCGACCCTGACGCCTGCTGCTGTGTATTTGGAGTTTGCGTGTCTCTCTCTCCCCCGTGGTCGCGTGGATTTTTCTTCGTGTCCTCTGGTTTGCACCTACACATTTCGAATCAACATAATGCGTTTAGAGTATTCGGCTGCTATAAAGCCACTTCATTGGGGTATCTTTTGTGCTCACCAAGTCACTTCTGAAAAAGAGCTACATAGCTTAGTAGGCCTTGCCTGGTAAAATATATATATATATTTAAATAGTTTCGACCATACCAGTTACAATGTAAGTGTTCTCTTTAGCTACGGAAGGAAACTGGACAAGCCTGAGGAAACCCACGCAGAACGGAGGGAGAGAGAGAACGTACAAACTCCACGCAGCGAGGAATCCAACCCAGGCGCGTGTTGCCGTGAGGCGTGAGCGTTACCACTGCGCCACCACCCTGCACTGTCAGTGGATCGCCAAGGATTCAAAGCCGCTACGGTGACGGATAATGGAAACTTCTCGAGTGGACCGCCGTCTTTGCAATCGCACTTTATAAAACCCAAAGCAAATGGTAGTGACATCACCCACTTTAATTTTAGCCACTAAGAGCACATGGCCGGTCTCGTCTCCTGACACCGAGGATGGGGGACGAGGCTTCGGGGGAGGGGGTGGGGAGGGGGGTTGCTCCACTCGATGTGCGGATGGAGCCAGGTGCCGGCGTCCCCAAAGGTGAACCCCGAGACCTGAGTTTGAGTCCAGGTCACAGCTAGCATCAGTGGTGAGTGACATCTGAACCGAGTTGTAGGCCCTCCGACCAGCATGGAGGAGGAGAAGTAGCCAACGCCCATAACTGCCATGGCATGGGAGGGCGAGGGGTGGACCTTCATCCAGCAGTGGATTGGCCATGTTATTAATTCAAAATAGAGGATTGTATTGGGATAGATCGCGTGAATATAGGTGTCGTTAAACCCGCCACAGTACTCCAATTTAAGTGATTGTCTCTCGGGTTCCTCGCGGGGGTCCCCCCCCCACTTCCCCCCCCAGTCCCACCCCACTTCCCCCCGTTCCACTTACCCCCCCCCTACTTTACCCCCCACCCCACTTTACCCCCCCCCCCCACACTTTATTCCCCCCCACCCCCCCCAACTTTCCCCCTCTCAACATTTAGAACAAACGTTCGTCAAGATGATTATTCCGATGAGTGTTTTCTTCGTTTGCAAGGCCACCGTGGGACAATGATCAACAGTCTCTACGAGCAATTGGCATCACCAGGCTGCAGCCTGATAATGCTGGTTGTAATTACTGGCGAAACGTCACAATACTCAGATTGTAAATATTGTGAGTTTACTGTCCAACACACCAGCGTGTGCTGAACTCGTAACAAATTGCCACGTTTTTTTTACGTGACAGGTTTCACGACACATTTACGCGATCGAAACCAAAAAAAATGTATCTACATTGTCTATCTGTTACAGATAATGTTGATCGGGAAAACCTAAGTGTGAAACTGATGTTATTAATTACACCGCCTCAGCGACATGCATTTGTTTGCAGTTGTCTGCTTATTTCAGTTTAGATCGCCCTTGCAACAGACTTGTGATCTTTAGTTTGTTGTCCTTCCCCAGCACCTCCGATTAGCGCAGTTGGCTATGTACGGTGTGAAATAAGAAGTTCAACATACGGTGCATAAATAGGCCATCACTCGGCGATGTATACAGTGCACGCTGTGGTATGTGTGTATCGGTCCACCACCCACGGCATTTCTCATTGAAGTGTCCCTGCGTGTAAGATCTCACGTCTGTGACGTCACCCTGAAGAGGGCTGCTGGATCATGTCACCGTCCCGCGAGACCATCCCCATGTACCACAACTATTTGGCAAACCTTTACGGTGATTGGCGGTTGGATTGTTTATGGGCGTAATGGGAATATTTGCTTTTTTCCTATAAAACATTTGATGTAGTCATCACAAATGCAGGGATAATCGAGGTGGCTTTTAACTCTTTTTCAACGGTTTTACTTAACTTGATTACTCTGTTTGTCGTGGTGAAATATTGTAATCAAAATTTCGTCCACTTCCCGTTGTCCAATCAATTCCACATTTTGCACACGTATTCAGATCCGGTGACAATGCATGTCTCTATCAAAAACGGCATAAATTAATCAATTAATTCTCTACTTTAAAGCAATTGACATTTAGTATGGACGCCGTTATTATTTATATATATTTGTGTAGGTCAAAAATGCAGCGGTCCCCAAACTGTGGAATTGGCTCGCACAAAAAGCAGGCGCCGCGTGTACTTTTCGACCGTGAGTTAAACGAAGTTGTTAATATAACCGTTGTTTTTAAAACACTTTGTAAAAGGAGTTTATTCCCATTCCGAGACGTCTGCAAGTCGCAGGGTGTGGTGGTGTCCCGTTCACCGCGGGACCTCGGAACACGGCGTTAATTCTATTTCGAGCGGCGTAGTAGCGCCGCTGTTTATAAAGATGTTGTTACTCACCGCGGAGAACCGTAGCGACACGACCGCCACACTCTACGATAGCCGGCGCCAAAATTGTCGCACGCCCCTCCCGCGTGACCTTGTGGGAGCCTCGGTACCGATATATTTTTAAAAATTTTCTCCCGGTTCCGTTCCAATGGTGTGTCATGCTCGTCATCCGAACAGACTCGCAAAAAAAAACTGATGATGTACACGTACGTATACGTGTGTATACGTACTAGGGCTGAACGATTTGGGGAAAATATCTAATTGCGATTTTTCTGATAGATATTGTAATTGCGATTTGATTTGTGATTAAAGCTTCAGTACAATATTCACTGTGTAATAGATTTAAAACATGTGATGGAGCATTACCACATGATACCATCAAAATATGAACTGCTCTATATATTCTAATGCAAGGATGATAACTTAAAAGATATGAATTGCTTCAAACATTTATTAATTAAAATGTTTTAATTGAAATAGAACAATCAAACCTAGAACAATTATTAAGGTAAATAAACTTCTAATAATAAAAAATAAAACAATTCCAATAAGAAAGTAATAGGACTTTTCAAAGCGCAAAAAATCACAGCCTTTGCGATTTGCTAATCGCATTGTTTGAAATTG